>NC_079211.1:76435267-76730777 GCF_029633865.1 Lampris incognitus
ACAACACAGTTCCTGTTTCATCTGACGCCCGCGAAACAACACAGTTCCTTTTTCATCTGACGCCCGAGACACAACACAGTTCCTGTTTCATCTGACGCCCACGAAACAACACAGTTCCTGTTTCATCTGATGCCCGAGACATAACACAGTTCCTGTTTCATCTGATGCCCGAGACACAACACAGTTCCTGTTTCATCTGACGCCCGCGAAACAACACAGTTCCTTTTTCATCTGACGCCCGAGACACAACACAGTTCCTGTTTCATCTGACGCCCACGAAACAACACAGTTCCTGTTTCATCTGACGCCCGAGACACAATACAGTTCCTGTTTCATTCCGACGCCCGCGAAACAACACAGTTCCTGTTTCATCTGACGCCCGAGACACAACACAGTTCCTGTTTCATCTGACGCCCGCGAAACAACACAGTTCCTGTTTCATCTGACGCCCGAGACACAACACAGTTCCTGTTTCATCTGACGCCCGCGAAACAACACAGTTCCTGTTTCATCTGACGCCCGAGACACAACACAGTTTCTGTTTCATCTGACGCCTGCGAAACAACACAGTTCCTGTTTCATCTGATGCCCGAGACACAACACAGTTCCTGTTTCATCTGATGACCGAGACACAACACAGTTCCTTTTTCATCTGACGCCCGCGAAACAACACAGTTCCTGTTTCATCTGATGCCCGAGACACAACACAGTTCCTGTTTCATCTGATGCCCGAGACACAACACAGTTCCTGTTTCATCTGACGCCCGAGACACAACACAGTTCCTGTTTCATCTGACGCCCGCGAAACAACACAGTTCCTGTTTCATCTGACGCCCGAGACACAACACAGTTTTTGTTTCATTTGACGCCCGCGAAACAACACAGTTCCTGATTCATCTGACGCCCGAGACACAACACAGTTCCTGTTTCATCTGACGCCCGCTAAACAACACAGCTCCTGTTTCATCTGACGCCCGAGACACAACACAGTTCCTGTTTCATCTGACGCCCGAGACACAACACAGTTCCTGTTTCATCTGACGCCCGAGACACAACACAGTTCCTGTTTCATCTGACGCCCGAGACACAACACAGTTCCTGTTTCATCTGACGCCCGCGAAACAACACAGTTCCTGTTTCATCTGACGCCCGAGACACAACACAGTTCCTGTTTCATCTGACGCCCGCGAAACAACACAGTTCCTGTTTCATCTGACGCCCGAGACACAACACAGTTCCTGTTTCATCTGACGCCCGCGAAACAACACAGTTCCTGTTTCATCTGACGCCCGAGACACAACACAGTTCCTGTTTCATCTGACGCCCGCTAAACAACACAGTTCCTGTTTCATCTGACGCCCGAGACACAACACAGTCCCTGTTTCATCTGACGCCCGCGAAACAACACAGTTCCTGTTTCATCTGACGCCCGAGACACAACACAGTTCCTGTTTCATCTGACGCCCGAGACACAACACAGTTCCTGTTTCATCTGACGCCCGCGAAACAACACAGTTCCTGTTTCATCTGACGCCCGAGACACAACACAGTTTTTGTTTCATTTGACGCCCGCGAAACAACACAGTTCCTGATTCATCTGACGCCCGAGACACAACACAGTTCCTGTTTCATCTGACGCCCGCTAAACAACACAGCTCCTGTTTCATCTGACGCCCGAGACACAACACAGTTCCTGTTTCATCTGACGCCCGAGACACAACACAGTTCCTGTTTCATCTGACGCCCGAGACACAACACAGTTCCTGTTTCATCTGACGCCCGAGACACAACACAGTTCCTGTTTCATCTGACGCCCGCGAAACAACACAGTTCCTGTTTCATCTGACGCCCGAGACACAACACAGTTCCTGTTTCATCTGACGCCCGCGAAACAACACAGTTCCTGTTTCATCTGACGCCCGAGACACAACACAGTTCCTGTTTCATCTGACGCCCGCGAAACAACACAGTTCCTGTTTCATCTGACGCCCGAGACACAACACAGTTCCTGTTTCATCTGACGCCCGCTAAACAACACAGTTCCTGTTTCATCTGACGCCCGAGACACAACACAGTCCCTGTTTCATCTGACGCCCGCGAAACAACACAGTTCCTGTTTCATCTGACGCCCGAGACACAACACAGTTCCTGTTTCATCTGACGCCCGAGACACAACACAGTTCCTGTTTCATCTGACGCCCGCGAAACAACACAGTTCCTGTTTCATCTGACGCCCGAGACACAACACAGTTCCTGTTTCATCTAACGCCCGCGAAACAACACAGTTCCTGTTTCATGTGACGCCCGAGACACAACACAGTTCCTGTTTCATCTGACGCCCGCGAAACAACACAGTTCCTGTTTCATCTGACGCCCGAGACACAACACAGTTCCTGTTTCATCTGACGCCCGCTAAACAACACAGTTCCTGTTTCATCTGACGCCCGAGACACAACACAGTTCCTGTTTCATCTGACGCCCGCTAAACAACACAGTTCCTGTTTCATCTGACGCCCGAGACACAACACAGTTCCTTTTTCATCTGACGCCCGAGACACAACACAGTTCCTGTTTCATCTGACGCCCGCGAAACAACACAGTTCCTGTTTCATCTGACGCCCGAGACACAACACAGTTCCTGTTTCATCTGACGCCCGCGAAACAACACAGTTCCTGTTTCATCTGACGCCCGAGACACAACACAGTTCCTGTTTCATCTGACGCCCGCGAAACAACACAGTTCCTGTTTCATCTGACGCCCGAGACACAACACAGTTCCTGTTTCATCTGACGCCCGCTAAACAACACAGTTCCTGTTTCATCTGACGCCCGCGAAACAACACAGTTCCTGTTTCATCTGACGCCCGAGACACAACACAGTTCCTGTTTCATCTGACGCCCGCGAAACAACACAGTTCCTGTTTCATCTGACGCCCGAGACACAACACAGTTCCTGTTTCATCTGACGCCCGCTAAACAACACAGTTCCTGTTTCATCTGACGCCCGAGACACAACACAGTCCCTGTTTCATCTGACGCCCGCGAAACAACACAGTTCCTGTTTCATCTGACGCCCGAGACACAACACAGTTCCTGTTTCATCTGACGCCCGAGACACAACACAGTTCCTGTTTCATCTGACGCCCGCGAAACAACACAGTTCCTGTTTCATCTGACGCCCGAGACACAACACAGTTCCTGTTTCATCTAACGCCCGCGAAACAACACAGTTCCTGTTTCATGTGACGCCCGAGACACAACACAGTTCCTGTTTCATCTGACGCCCGCGAAACAACACAGTTCCTGTTTCATCTGACGCCCGAGACACAACACAGTTCCTGTTTCATCTGACGCCCGCTAAACAACACAGTTCCTGTTTCATCTGACGCCCGAGACACAACACAGTTCCTGTTTCATCTGACGCCCGCTAAACAACACAGTTCCTGTTTCATCTGACGCCCGAGACACAACACAGTTCCTTTTTCATCTGACGCCCGAGACACAACACAGTTCCTGTTTCATCTGACGCCCGCGAAACAACACAGTTCCTGTTTCATCTGACGCCCGAGACACAACACAGTTCCTGTTTCATCTGACGCCCGCGAAACAACACAGTTCCTGTTTCATCTGACGCCCGAGACACAACACAGTTCCTGTTTCATCTGACGCCCGCGAAACAACACAGTTCCTGTTTCATCTGACGCCCGAGACACAACACAGTTCCTGTTTCATCTGACGCCCGCTAAACAACACAGTTCCTGTTTCATCTGACGCCCGAGACACAACACAGTTCCTGTTTCATCTGACGCCCGCGAAACAACACAGTTCCTGTTTCATCTGACGCCCGAGACACAACACAGTTCCTGTTTCATCTGACGCCCGCAAAACAACACAGTTCCTGTTTCATCTGATGCCCGAGACATAACACAGTTCCTGTTTCATCTGATGCCCGAGTCACAACACAGTTCCTGTTTCATCTGACGCCCGCGAAACAACACAGTTCCTTTTTCATCTGACGCCCGAGACACAACACAGTTCCTGTTTCATCTGACGCCCACGAAACAACACAGTTCCTGTTTCATCTGACGCCCTAGACACAATACAGTTCCTGTTTCATCTGACGCCCGCGAAACAACACAGTTCCTGTTTCATCTGACGCCCGAGACACAACACAGTTCCTGTTTCATCTGACGCCCTCGAAACAAAACAGTTCCTGTTTCATCTGACGCCCGAGACACAACACAGTTCCTGTTTCATCTGACGCCCGCGAAACAACACAGTTCCTGTTTCATCTGACGCCCGAGACACAACACAGTTCCTGTTTCATCTGACGCCCGCGAAACAACACAGTTCCTGTTTCATCTGATGCCCGAGACACAACACAGTTCCTGTTTCATCTGACGCCCGAGACACAACACAGTTCCTGTTTCATCTGACGCCCACTAAACAACACAATTCCTGTTTCATCTGACGCCCGAGACACAACACAGTTCCTGTTTCATCTGACGCCCGCGAAACAACACAGTTCCTGTTTCATCTGACGCCCGAGACACAACACAGTTCCTGTTTCATCTGACGCCCGCGAAACAACACAGTTCCTGTTTCATCTGACGCCCGAGACACAACACAGTTCCTGTTTCATCTGACGCCCGCGAAACAACACAGTTCCTGTTTCATCTGACGCCCGAGACACAACACAGTTCCTGTTTCATCTGACGCCCGCGAAACAACACAGTTCCTGTTTCATCTGACGCCCGAGACACAACACAGTTCCTGTTTCATCTGACGCCCGCTAAACAACACAGTTCCTGTTTCATCTGACGCCCGAGACACAACACAGTTCCTGTTTCATCTGACGCCCGCGAAAAAACACAGTTCCTGTTTCATCTGACGCCCGAGACACAACACAGTTCCTGTTTCATCTGACGCCCGCGAAACAACACAGTTCCTGTTTCATCTGATGCCCGAGACATAACACAGTTCCTGTTTCATCTGATGCCCGAGACACAACACAGTTCCTGTTTCATCTGACGCCCGCGAAACAACACAGTTCCTTTTTCATCTGACGCCCGAGACACAACACAGTTCCTGTTTCATCTGACGCCCACGAAACAACACAGTTCCTGTTTCATCTGACGCCCGAGACACAATACAGTTCCTGTTTCATCTGACGCCCGCGAAACAACACAGTTCCTGTTTCATCTGACGCCCGCTAAACAACACAGTTCCTGTTTCATCTGACGCCCTCGAAACAAAACAGTTCCTGTTTCATCTGACGCCCGAGACACAACACAGTTCCTGTTTCATCTGACGCCCGCGAAACAACACAGTTCCTGTTTCATCTGACGCCCGAGACACAACACAGTTCCTGTTTCATCTGACGCCCGCGAAACAACACAGTTCCTGTTTCATCTGATGCCCGAGACACAACACAGTTCCTGTTTCATCTGATGACCGAGACACAACACAGTTCCTGTTTCATCTGACGCCCGAGACACAACACAGTTCCTGTTTCATCTGACGCCCGCGAAACAACACAGTTCCTGTTTCATCTGACGCCCGAGACACAACACAGTTTCTGTTTCATTTGACGCCCGCGAAACAACACAGTTCCTGATTCATCTGACGCCCGAGACACAACACAGTTCCTGTTTCATCTGACGCCCGAGACACAACACAGTTCCTGTTTCATCTGATGACCGAGACACAACACAGTTCCTGTTTCATCTGACGCCCGAGACACAACACAGTTCCTGTTTCATCTGACGCCCGCGAAACAACACAGTTCCTGTTTCATCTGACGCCCGAGACACAACACAGTTTCTGTTTCATTTGACGCCCGCGAAACAACACAGTTCCTGATTCATCTGACGCCCGAGACACAACACAGTTCCTGTTTCATCTGACGCCCGAGACACAACACAGTTTCTGTTTCATCTGACGCCTGCGAAACAACACAGTTCCTGTTTCATCTGATGCCCGAGACACAACACAGTTCCTGTTTCATCTGATGACCGAGACACAACACAGTTCCTTTTTCATCTGACGCCCGCGAAACAACACAGTTCCTGTTTCATCTGACGCCCGCGAAACAACACAGTTCCTGTTTCATCTGATGCCCGAGACACAACACAGTTCCTGTTTCATCTGATGCCCGAGACACAACACAGTTCCTGTTTCATCTGACGCCCGAGACACAACACAGTTCCTGTTTCATCTGACGCCCGCGAAACAACACAGTTCCTGTTTCATCTGACGCCCGAGACACAACACAGTTTTTGTTTCATTTGACGCCCGCGAAACAACACAGTTCCTGATTCATCTGACGCCCGAGACACAACACAGTTCCTGTTTCATCTGACGCCCGCTAAACAACACAGCTCCTGTTTCATCTGACGCCCGAGACACAACACAGTTCCTGTTTCATCTGACGCCCGAGACACAACACAGTTCCTGTTTCATCTGACGCCCGAGACACAACACAGTTCCTGTTTCATCTGACGCCCGAGACACAACACAGTTCCTGTTTCATCTGACGCCCGCGAAACAACACAGTTCCTGTTTCATCTGACGCCCGAGACACAACACAGTTCCTGTTTCATCTGACGCCCGCGAAACAACACAGTTCCTGTTTCATCTGACGCCCGAGACACAACACAGTTCCTGTTTCATCTGACGCCCGCGAAACAACACAGTTCCTGTTTCATCTGACGCCCGAGACACAACACAGTTCCTGTTTCATCTGACGCCCGCTAAACAACACAGTTCCTGTTTCATCTGACGCCCGAGACACAACACAGTCCCTGTTTCATCTGACGCCCGCGAAACAACACAGTTCCTGTTTCATCTGACGCCCGAGACACAACACAGTTCCTGTTTCATCTGACGCCCGAGACACAACACAGTTCCTGTTTCATCTGACGCCCGCGAAACAACACAGTTCCTGTTTCATCTGACGCCCCAGACACAACACAGTTCCTGTTTCATCTAACGCCCGCGAAACAACACAGTTCCTGTTTCATCTGACGCCCGAGACACAACACAGTTCCTGTTTCATCTGACGCCCGCGAAACAACACAGTTCCTGTTTCATCTGACGCCCGAGACACAACACAGTTCCTGTTTCATCTGACGCCCGCTAAACAACACAGTTCCTGTTTCATCTGACGCCCGAGACACAACACAGTTCCTGTTTCATCTGACGCCCGCTAAACAACACAGTTCCTGTTTCATCTGACGCCCGAGACACAACACAGTTCCTTTTTCATCTGACGCCCGAGACACAACACAGTTCCTGTTTCATCTGACGCCCGCGAAACAACACAGTTCCTGTTTCATCTGACGCCCGAGACACAACACAGTTCCTGTTTCATCTGACGCCCGCGAAACAACACAGTTCCTGTTTCATCTGACGCCCGAGACACAACACAGTTCCTGTTTCATCTGACGCCCGCGAAACAACACAGTTCCTGTTTCATCTGACGCCCGAGACACAACACAGTTCCTGTTTCATCTGACGCCCGCTAAACAACACAGTTCCTGTTTCATCTGACGCCCGAGACACAACACAGTTCCTGTTTCATCTGACGCCCGCGAAACAACACAGTTCCTGTTTCATCTGACGCCCGAGACACAACACAGTTCCTGTTTCATCTGACGCCCGCGAAACAACACAGTTCCTGTTTCATCTGATGCCCGAGACATAACACAGTTCCTGTTTCATCTGATGCCCGAGTCACAACACAGTTCCTGTTTCATCTGACGCCCGCGAAACAACACAGTTCCTTTTTCATCTGACGCCCGAGACACAACACAGTTCCTGTTTCATCTGACGCCCACGAAACAACACAGTTCCTGTTTCATCTGACGCCCGAGACACAATACAGTTCCTGTTTCATCTGACGCCCGCGAAACAACACAGTTCCTGTTTCATCTGACGCCCGAGACACAACACAGTTCCTGTTTCATCTGACGCCCTCGAAACAAAACAGTTCCTGTTTCATCTGACGCCCGAGACACAACACAGTTCCTGTTTCATCTGACGCCCGCGAAACAACACAGTTCCTGTTTCATCTGAGGCCCGAGACACAACACAGTTCCTGTTTCATCTGACGCCCGCGAAACAACACAGTTCCTTTTTCATCTGACGCCCGAGACACAACACAGTTCCTGTTTCATCTGACGCCCACGAAACAACACAGTTCCTGTTTCATCTGACGCCCGAGACACAATACAGTTCCTGTTTCATCTGACGCCCGCGAAACAACACAGTTCCTGTTTCATCTGACGCCCGAGACACAACACAGTTCCTGTTTCATCTGACGCCCTCGAAACAAAACAGTTCCTGTTTCATCTGACGCCCGAGACACAACACAGTTCCTGTTTCATCTGACGCCCGCGAAACAACACAGTTCCTGTTTCATCTGATGCCCGAGACACAACACAGTTCCTGTTTCATCTGATGCCCGAGACACAACACAGTTCCTGTTTCATCTGACGCCCGAGACACAACACAGTTCCTGTTTCATCTGACGCCCGCGAAACAACACAGTTCCTGTTTCATCTGACGCCCGAGACACAACACAGTTTTTGTTTCATTTGACGCCCGCGAAACAACACAGTTCCTGATTCATCTGACGCCCGAGACACAACACAGTTCCTGTTTCATCTGACGCCCGCTAAACAACACAGCTCCTGTTTCATCTGACGCCCGAGACACAACACAGTTCCTGTTTCATCTGACGCCCGAGACACAACACAGTTCCTGTTTCATCTGACGCCCGAGACACAACACAGTTCCTGTTTCATCTGACGCCCGAGACACAACACAGTTCCTGTTTCATCTGACGCCCGCGAAACAACACAGTTCCTGTTTCATCTGACGCCCGAGACACAACACAGTTCCTGTTTCATCTGACGCCCGCGAAACAACACAGTTCCTGTTTCATCTGACGCCCGAGACACAACACAGTTCCTGTTTCATCTGACGCCCGCGAAACAACACAGTTCCTGTTTCATCTGACGCCCGAGACACAACACAGTTCCTGTTTCATCTGACGCCCGCTAAACAACACAGTTCCTGTTTCATCTGACGCCCGAGACACAACACAGTCCCTGTTTCATCTGACGCCCGCGAAACAACACAGTTCCTGTTTCATCTGACGCCCGAGACACAACACAGTTCCTGTTTCATCTGACGCCCGAGACACAACACAGTTCCTGTTTCATCTGACGCCCGCGAAACAACACAGTTCCTGTTTCATCTGACGCCCGAGACACAACACAGTTCCTGTTTCATCTAACGCCCGCGAAACAACACAGTTCCTGTTTCATCTGACGCCCGAGACACAACACAGTTCCTGTTTCATCTGACGCCCGCGAAACAACACAGTTCCTGTTTCATCTGACGCCCGAGACACAACACAGTTCCTGTTTCATCTGACGCCCGCTAAACAACACAGTTCCTGTTTCATCTGACGCCCGAGACACAACACAGTTCCTGTTTCATCTGACGCCCGCTAAACAACACAGTTCCTGTTTCATCTGACGCCCGAGACACAACACAGTTCCTTTTTCATCTGACGCCCGAGACACAACACAGTTCCTGTTTCATCTGACGCCCGCGAAACAACACAGTTCCTGTTTCATCTGACGCCCGAGACACAACACAGTTCCTGTTTCATCTGACGCCCGCGAAACAACACAGTTCCTGTTTCATCTGACGCCCGAGACACAACACAGTTCCTGTTTCATCTGACGCCCGCGAAACAACACAGTTCCTGTTTCATCTGACGCCCGAGACACAACACAGTTCCTGTTTCATCTGACGCCCGCTAAACAACACAGTTCCTGTTTCATCTGACGCCCGAGACACAACACAGTTCCTGTTTCATCTGACGCCCGCGAAACAACACAGTTCCTGTTTCATCTGACGCCCGAGACACAACACAGTTCCTGTTTCATCTGACGCCCGCGAAACAACACAGTTCCTGTTTCATCTGATGCCCGAGACATAACACAGTTCCTGTTTCATCTGATGCCCGAGTCACAACACAGTTCCTGTTTCATCTGACGCCCGCGAAACAACACAGTTCCTTTTTCATCTGACGCCCGAGACACAACACAGTTCCTGTTTCATCTGACGCCCACGAAACAACACAGTTCCTGTTTCATCTGACGCCCGAGACACAATACAGTTCCTGTTTCATCTGACGCCCGCGAAACAACACAGTTCCTGTTTCATCTGACGCCCGAGACACAACACAGTTCCTGTTTCATCTGACGCCCTCGAAACAAAACAGTTCCTGTTTCATCTGACGCCCGAGACACAACACAGTTCCTGTTTCATCTGACGCCCGCGAAACAACACAGTTCCTGTTTCATCTGAGGCCCGAGACACAACACAGTTCCTGTTTCATCTGACGCCCGCGAAACAACACAGTTCCTGTTTCATCTGATGCCCGAGACACAACACAGTTCCTGTTTCATCTGACGCCCGAGACACAACCCAGTTCCTGTTTCAACTGACGCCCACTAAACAACACAATTCCTGTTTCATCTGACGCCCGAGACACAACACAGTTCCTGTTTCATCTGACGCCCGCGAAACAACACAGTTCCTGTTTCATCTGACGCCCGAGACACAACACAGTTCCTGTTTCATCTGACGCCCGCGAAACAACACAGTTCCTGTTTCATCTGACGCCCGAGACACAACACAGTTCCTGTTTCATCTGACGCCCGCGAAACAACACAGTTCCTGTTTCATCTGACGCCCGAGACACAACACAGTTCCTGTTTCATCTGACGCCCGCGAAACAACACAGTTCCTGTTTCATCTGACGCCCGAGACACAACACAGTTCCTGTTTCATCTGACGCCCGCTAAACAACACAGTTCCTGTTTCATCTGACGCCCGAGACACAACACAGTTCCTGTTTCATCTGACGCCCGCTAAACAACACAGTTCCTGTTTCATCTGACGCCCGAGACACAACACAGTTCCTGTTTCATCTGACGCCCGAGACACAACACAGTTCCTGTTTCATCTGACGCCCGCGAAACAACACAGTTCCTGTTTCATCTGACGCCCGAGACACAACACAGTTCCTGTTTCATCTGACGCCCGCGAAACAACACAGTTCCTGTTTCATCTGACGCCCGAGACACAACACAGTTCCTGTTTCATCTGACGCCCGCGAAACAACACAGTTCCTGTTTCATCTGACGCCCGAGACACAACACAGTTCCTGTTTCATCTGACGCCCGCTAAACAACACAGTTCCTGTTTCATCTGACGCCCGAGACACAACACAGTCCCTGTTTCATCTGACGCCCGCGAAACAACACAGTTCCTGTTTCATCTGACGCCCGAGACACAACACAGTTCCTGTTTCATCTGACGCCCGAGACACAACACAGTTCCTGTTTCATCTGACGCCCGCTAAACAACACAGTTCCTGTTTCATCTGACGCCCGAGACACAACACAGTTCCTGTTTCATCTGACGCCCGCGAAACAACACAGTTCCTGTTTCATCTGACGCCCGAGACAGAACACAGTTCCTGTTTCATCTGACGCCCGCGAAACAACACAGTTCCTGTTTCATCTGATGCCCGAGACATAACACAGTTCCTGTTTCATCTGATGCCCGAGACACAACACAGTTCCTGTTTCATCTGACGCCCGCGAAACAACACAGTTCCTTTTTCATCTGACGCCCGAGACACAACACAGTTCCTGTTTCATCTGACGCCCACGAAACAACACAGTTCCTGTTTCATCTGACGCCCGAGACACAATACAGTTCCTGTTTCATCTGACGCCCGCGAAACAACACAGTTCCTGTTTCATCTGACGCCCGAGACACAACACAGTTCCTGTTTCATCTGACGCCCTCGAAACAAAACAGTTCCTGTTTCATCTGACGCCCGAGACACAACACAGTTCCTGTTTCATCTGACGCCCGCGAAACAACACAGTTCCTGTTTCATCTGACGCCCGAGACACAACACAGTTCCTGTTTCATCTGACGCCCGCGAAACAACACAGTTCCTGTTTCATCTGATGCCCGAGACACAACACAGTTCCTGTTTCATCTGACGCCCGAGACACGACACAGTTCCTGTTTCATCTGACGCCCGCGAAACAACACAGTTCCTGTTTCATCTGACGCCCGAGACACAACACAGTTCCTGTTTCATCTGATTCCCGCGAAACAACACAGTTCCTGTTTCATCTGACGCCCGAGACACAACACAGTTCCTGTTTCATCTGACGCCCGCGAAACAACACAGTTCCTGTTTCATCTGACGCCCGAGACACAACACAGTTCCTGTTTCATCTGACGCCCGCTAAACAACACAGTTCCTGTTTCATCTGACGCCCGAGACACAACACAGTTCCTGTTTCATCTGACGCCCGCTAAACAACACAGTTCCTGTTTCATCTGACGCCCGAGACACAACACAGTTCCTGTTTCATCTGACGCCCGAGACACAACACAGTTCCTGTTTCATCTGACGCCCGAGACACAACACAGTTCCTGTTTCATCTGACGCCCGAGACACAACACAGTTCCTGTTTCATCTGACGCCCGCGAAACAACACAGTTCCTGTTTCATCTGACGCCCGAGACACAACACAGTTCCTGTTTCATCTGACGCCCGCGAAACAACACAGTTCCTGTTTCATCTGACGCCCGAGACACAACACAGTTCCTGTTTCATCTGACGCCCGCGAAACAACACAGTTCCTGTTTCATCTGAAGCCCGAGACACAACACAGTTCCTGTTTCATCTGACGCCCGCTAAACAACACAGTTCCTGTTTCATCTGACGCCCGAGACACAACACAGTCCCTGTTTCATCTGACGCCCGCGAAACAACACAGTTCCTGTTTCATCTGACGCCCGAGACACAACACAGTTCCTGTTTCATCTGACGCCCGAGACACAACACAGTTCCTGTTTCATCTGACGCCCGCGAAACAACACAGTTCCTGTTTCATCTGACGCCCGAGACACAACACAGTTCCTGTTTCATCTAACGCCCGCGAAACAACACAGTTCCTGTTTCATCTGACGCCCGAGACACAACACAGTTCCTGTTTCATCTGACGCCCGCGAAACAACACAGTTCCTGTTTCATCTGACGCCCGAGACACAACACAGTTCCTGTTTCATCTGACGCCCGCTAAACAACACAGTTCCTGTTTCATCTGACGCCCGAGACACAACACAGTTCCTGTTTCATCTGACGCCCGCTAAACAACACAGTTCCTGTTTCATCTGACGCCCGAGACACAACACAGTTCCTTTTTCATCTGACGCCCGAGACACAACACAGTTCCTGTTTCATCTGACGCCCGCGAAACAACACAGTTCCTGTTTCATCTGACGCCCGAGACACAACACAGTTCCTGTTTCATCTGACGCCCGCGAAACAACACAGTTCCTGTTTCATCTGACGCCCGAGACACAACACAGTTCCTGTTTCATCTGACGCCCGAGACACAACACAGTTCCTGTTTCATCTGACGCCCGCGAAACAACACAGTTCCTGTTTCATCTGACGCCCGAGACACAACACAGTTCCTGTTTCATCTAACGCCCGCGAAACAACACAGTTCCTGTTTCATCTGACGCCCGAGACACAACACAGTTCCTGTTTCATCTGACGCCCGCGAAACAACACAGTTCCTGTTTCATCTGACGCCCGAGACACAACACAGTTCCTGTTTCATCTGACGCCCGCTAAACAACACAGTTCCTGTTTCATCTGACGCCCGAGACACAACACAGTTCCTGTTTCATCTGACGCCCGCTAAACAACACAGTTCCTGTTTCATCTGACGCCCGAGACACAACACAGTTCCTTTTTCATCTGACGCCCGAGACACAACACAGTTCCTGTTTCATCTGACGCCCGCGAAACAACACAGTTCCTGTTTCATCTGACGCCCGAGACACAACACAGTTCCTGTTTCATCTGACGCCCGCGAAACAACACAGTTCCTGTTTCATCTGACGCCCGAGACACAACACAGTTCCTGTTTCATCTGACGCCCGCGAAACAACACAGTTCCTGTTTCATCTGACGCCCGAGACACAACACAGTTCCTGTTTCATCTGACGCCCGCTAAACAACACAGTTCCTGTTTCATCTGACGCCCGAGACACAACACAGTTCCTGTTTCATCTGACGCCCGCGAAACAACACAGTTCCTGTTTCATCTGACGCCCGAGACACAACACAGTTCCTGTTTCATCTGACGCCCGCGAAACAACACAGTTCCTGTTTCATCTGATGCCCGAGACATAACACAGTTCCTGTTTCATCTGATGCCCGAGTCACAACACAGTTCCTGTTTCATCTGACGCCCGCTAAACAACACAGTTCCTGTTTCATCTGACGCCCGAGACACAACACAGTTCCTGTTTCATCTGACGCCCGCTAAACAACACAGTTCCTGTTTCATCTGACGCCCGAGACACAACACAGTTCCTTTTTCATCTGACGCCCGAGACACAACACAGTTCCTGTTTCATCTGACGCCCGCGAAACAACACAGTTCCTGTTTCATCTGACGCCCGAGACACAACACAGTTCCTGTTTCATCTGACGCCCGCGAAACAACACAGTTCCTGTTTCATCTGACGCCCGAGACACAACACAGTTCCTGTTTCATCTGACGCCCGAGACACAACACAGTTCCTGTTTCATCTGACGCCCGCGAAACAACACAGTTCCTGTTTCATCTGACGCCCGAGACACAACACAGTTCCTGTTTCATCTAACGCCCGCGAAACAACACAGTTCCTGTTTCATCTGACGCCCGAGACACAACACAGTTCCTGTTTCATCTGACGCCCGCGAAACAACACAGTTCCTGTTTCATCTGACGCCCGAGACACAACACAGTTCCTGTTTCATCTGACGCCCGCTAAACAACACAGTTCCTGTTTCATCTGACGCCCGAGACACAACACAGTTCCTGTTTCATCTGACGCCCGCTAAACAACACAGTTCCTGTTTCATCTGACGCCCGAGACACAACACAGTTCCTTTTTCATCTGACGCCCGAGACACAACACAGTTCCTGTTTCATCTGACGCCCGCGAAACAACACAGTTCCTGTTTCATCTGACGCCCGAGACACAACACAGTTCCTGTTTCATCTGACGCCCGCGAAACAACACAGTTCCTGTTTCATCTGACGCCCGAGACACAACACAGTTCCTGTTTCATCTGACGCCCGCGAAACAACACAGTTCCTGTTTCATCTGACGCCCGAGACACAACACAGTTCCTGTTTCATCTGACGCCCGCTAAACAACACAGTTCCTGTTTCATCTGACGCCCGAGACACAACACAGTTCCTGTTTCATCTGACGCCCGCGAAACAACACAGTTCCTGTTTCATCTGACGCCCGAGACACAACACAGTTCCTGTTTCATCTGACGCCCGCGAAACAACACAGTTCCTGTTTCATCTGATGCCCGAGACATAACACAGTTCCTGTTTCATCTGATGCCCGAGTCACAACACAGTTCCTGTTTCATCTGACGCCCGCGAAACAACACAGTTCCTTTTTCATCTGACGCCCGAGACACAACACAGTTCCTGTTTCATCTGACGCCCACGAAACAACACAGTTCCTGTTTCATCTGACGCCCGAGACACAATACAGTTCCTGTTTCATCTGACGCCCGCGAAACAACACAGTTCCTGTTTCATCTGACGCCCGAGACACAACACAGTTCCTGTTTCATCTGACGCCCTCGAAACAAAACAGTTCCTGTTTCATCTGACGCCCGAGACACAACACAGTTCCTGTTTCATCTGACGCCCGCGAAACAACACAGTTCCTGTTTCATCTGACGCCCGAGACACAACACAGTTCCTGTTTAATCTGACGCCCGCGAAACAACACAGTTCCTGTTTCATCTGATGCCCGAGACACAACACAGTTCCTGTTTCATCTGACGCCCGAGACACAACACAGTTCCTGTTTCATCTGACGCCCGCGAAACAACACAGTTCCTGTTTCATCTGACGCCCGAGACACAACACAGTTCCTGTTTCATCTGACGCCCGCGAAACAACACAGTTCCTGTTTCATCTGACGCCCGAGACACAACACAGTTCCTGTTTCATCTGACGCCCGCGAAACAACACAGTTCCTGTTTCATCTGACGCCCGAGACACAACACAGTTCCTGTTTCATCTGACGCCCGCTAAACAACACAGTTCCTGTTTCATCTGACGCCCGAGACACAACACAGTTCCTGTTTCATCTGACGCCCGCTAAACAACACAGTTCCTGTTTCATCTGACGCCCGAGACACAACACAGTTCCTGTTTCATCTGACGCCCGAGACACAACACAGTTCCTGTTTCATCTGACGCCCGCGAAACAACACAGTTCCTGTTTCATCTGACGCCCGAGACACAACACAGTTCCTGTTTCATCTGACGCCCGCGAAACAACACAGTTCCTGTTTCATCTGACGCCCGAGACACAACACAGTTCCTGTTTCATCTGACGCCCGCGAAACAACACAGTTCCTGTTTCATCTGACGCCCGAGACACAACACAGTTCCTGTTTCATCTGACGCCCGCTAAACAACACAGTTCCTGTTTCATCTGACGCCCGAGACACAACACAGTCCCTGTTTCATCTGACGCCCGCGAAACAACACAGTTCCTGTTTCATCTGACGCCCGAGACACAACACAGTTCCTGTTTCATCTGACGCCCGAGACACAACACAGTTCCTGTTTCATCTGACGCCCGCGAAACAACACAGTTCCTGTTTCATCTGACGCCCGAGACACAACACAGTTCCTGTTTCATCTAACGCCCGCGAAACAACACAGTTCCTGTTTCATCTGACGCCCGAGACACAACACAGTTCCTGTTTCATCTGACGCCCGCGAAACAACACAGTTCCTGTTTCATCTGACGCCCGAGACACAACACAGTTCCTGTTTCATCTGACGCCCGCTAAACAACACAGTTCCTGTTTCATCTGACGCCCGAGACACAACACAGTTCCTGTTTCATCTGACGCCCGCTAAACAACACAGTTCCTGTTTCATCTGACGCCCGAGACACAACACAGTTCCTTTTTCATCTGACGCCCGAGACACAACACAGTTCCTGTTTCATCTGACGCCCGCGAAACAACACAGTTCCTGTTTCATCTGACGCCCGAGACACAACACAGTTCCTGTTTCATCTGACGCCCGCGAAACAACACAGTTCCTGTTTCATCTGACGCCCGAGACACAACACAGTTCCTGTTTCATCTGACGCCCGAGACACAACACAGTTCCTGTTTCATCTGACGCCCGCGAAACAACACAGTTCCTGTTTCATCTGACGCCCGAGACACAACACAGTTCCTGTTTCATCTAACGCCCGCGAAACAACACAGTTCCTGTTTCATCTGACGCCCGAGACACAACACAGTTCCTGTTTCATCTGACGCCCGCGAAACAACACAGTTCCTGTTTCATCTGACGCCCGAGACACAACACAGTTCCTGTTTCATCTGACGCCCGCTAAACAACACAGTTCCTGTTTCATCTGACGCCCGAGACACAACACAGTTCCTGTTTCATCTGACGCCCGCTAAACAACACAGTTCCTGTTTCATCTGACGCCCGAGACACAACACAGTTCCTTTTTCATCTGACGCCCGAGACACAACACAGTTCCTGTTTCATCTGACGCCCGCGAAACAACACAGTTCCTGTTTCATCTGACGCCCGAGACACAACACAGTTCCTGTTTCATCTGACGCCCGCGAAACAACACAGTTCCTGTTTCATCTGACGCCCGAGACACAACACAGTTCCTGTTTCATCTGACGCCCGCGAAACAACACAGTTCCTGTTTCATCTGACGCCCGAGACACAACACAGTTCCTGTTTCATCTGACGCCCGCTAAACAACACAGTTCCTGTTTCATCTGACGCCCGAGACACAACACAGTTCCTGTTTCATCTGACGCCCGCGAAACAACACAGTTCCTGTTTCATCTGACGCCCGAGACACAACACAGTTCCTGTTTCATCTGACGCCCGCGAAACAACACAGTTCCTGTTTCATCTGATGCCCGAGACATAACACAGTTCCTGTTTCATCTGATGCCCGAGTCACAACACAGTTCCTGTTTCATCTGACGCCCGCGAAACAACACAGTTCCTTTTTCATCTGACGCCCGAGACACAACACAGTTCCTGTTTCATCTGACGCCCACGAAACAACACAGTTCCTGTTTCATCTGACGCCCGAGACACAATACAGTTCCTGTTTCATCTGACGCCCGCGAAACAACACAGTTCCTGTTTCATCTGACGCCCGAGACACAACACAGTTCCTGTTTCATCTGACGCCCTCGAAACAAAACAGTTCCTGTTTCATCTGACGCCCGAGACACAACACAGTTCCTGTTTCATCTGACGTCCGCGAAACAACACAGTTCCTGTTTCATCTGACGCCCGAGACACAACACAGTTCCTGTTTAATCTGACGCCCGCGAAACAACACAGTTCCTGTTTCATCTGATGCCCGAGACACAACACAGTTCCTGTTTCATCTGACGCCCGAGACACAACACAGTTCCTGTTTCATCTGACGCCCACTAAACAACACAATTCCTGTTTCATCTGACGCCCGAGACACAACACAGTTCCTGTTTCATCTGACGCCCGCGAAACAACACAGTTCCTGTTTCATCTGACGCCCGAGACACAACACAGTTCCTGTTTCATCTGACGCCCGCGAAACAACACAGTTCCTGTTTCATCTGACGCCCGAGACACAACACAGTTCCTGTTTCATCTGACGCCCGCGAAACAACACAGTTCCTGTTTCATCTGACGCCCGAGACACAACACAGTTCCTGTTTCATCTGACGCCCGCGAAACAACACAGTTCCTGTTTCATCTGACGCCCGAGACACAACACAGTTCCTGTTTCATCTGACGCCCGCTAAACAACACAGTTCCTGTTTCATCTGACGCCCGAGACACAACACAGTTCCTGTTTCATCTGACGCCCGCTAAACAACACAGTTCCTGTTTCATCTGACGCCCGAGACACAACACAGTTCCTGTTTCATCTGACGCCCGAGACACAACACAGTTCCTGTTTCATCTGACGCCCGCGAAACAACACAGTTCCTGTTTCATCTGACGCCCGAGACACAACACAGTTCCTGTTTCATCTGACGCCCGCTAAACAACACAGTTCCTGTTTCATCTGACGCCCGAGACACAACACAGTTCCTTTTTCATCTGACGCCCGAGACACAACACAGTTCCTGTTTCATCTGACGCCCGCGAAACAACACAGTTCCTGTTTCATCTGACGCCCGAGACACAACACAGTTCCTGTTTCATCTGACGCCCGCGAAACAACACAGTTCCTGTTTCATCTGACGCCCGAGACACAACACAGTTCCTGTTTCATCTGACGCCCGCGAAACAACACAGTTCCTGTTTCATCTGACGCCCGAGACACAACACAGTTCCTGTTTCATCTGACGCCCGCGAAACAACACAGTTCCTGTTTCATCTGACGCCCGAGACACAACACAGTTCCTGTTTCATCTGACGCCCGCTAAACAACACAGTTCCTGTTTCATCTGACGCCCGAGACACAACACAGTTCCTGTTTCATCTGACGCCCGCGAAACAACACAGTTCCTGTTTCATCTGACGCCCGAGACACAACACAGTTCCTGTTTCATCTGACGCCCGCGAAACAACACAGTTCCTGTTTCATCTGATGCCCGAGACATAACACAGTTCCTGTTTCATCTGATGCCCGAGTCACAACACAGTTCCTGTTTCATCTGACGCCCGCGAAACAACACAGTTCCTTTTTCATCTGACGCCCGAGACACAACACAGTTCCTGTTTCATCTGACGCCCACGAAACAACACAGTTCCTGTTTCATCTGACGCCCGAGACACAATACAGTTCCTGTTTCATCTGACGCCCGCGAAACAACACAGTTCCTGTTTCATCTGACGCCCGAGACACAACACAGTTCCTGTTTCATCTGACGCCCTCGAAACAAAACAGTTCCTGTTTCATCTGACGCCCGAGACACAACACAGTTCCTGTTTCATCTGACGTCCGCGAAACAACACAGTTCCTGTTTCATCTGACGCCCGAGACACAACACAGTTCCTGTTTAATCTGACGCCCGCGAAACAACACAGTTCCTGTTTCATCTGATGCCCGAGACACAACACAGTTCCTGTTTCATCTGACGCCCGAGACACAACACAGTTCCTGTTTCATCTGACGCCCACTAAACAACACAATTCCTGTTTCATCTGACGCCCGAGACACAACACAGTTCCTGTTTCATCTGACGCCCGCGAAACAACACAGTTCCTGTTTCATCTGACGCCCGAGACACAACACAGTTCCTGTTTCATCTGACGCCCGCGAAACAACACAGTTCCTGTTTCATCTGACGCCCGAGACACAACACAGTTCCTGTTTCATCTGACGCCCGCGAAACAACACAGTTCCTGTTTCATCTGACGCCCGAGACACAACACAGTTCCTGTTTCATCTGACGCCCGCGAAACAACACAGTTCCTGTTTCATCTGACGCCCGAGACACAACACAGTTCCTGTTTCATCTGACGCCCGCTAAACAACACAGTTCCTGTTTCATCTGACGCCCGAGACACAACACAGTTCCTGTTTCATCTGACGCCCGCTAAACAACACAGTTCCTGTTTCATCTGACGCCCGAGACACAACACAGTTCCTGTTTCATCTGACGCCCGAGACACAACACAGTTCCTGTTTCATCTGACGCCCGCGAAACAACACAGTTCCTGTTTCATCTGACGCCCGAGACACAACACAGTTCCTGTTTCATCTGACGCCCGCGAAACAACACAGTTCCTGTTTCATCTGACGCCCGAGACACAACACAGTTCCTGTTTCATCTGACGCCCGCGAAACAACACAGTTCCTGTTTCATCTGACGCCCGAGACACAGCACAGTTCCTGTTTCATCTGACGCCCGCTAAACAACACAGTTCCTGTTTCATCTGACGCCCGAGACACAACACAGTCCCTGTTTCATCTGACGCCCGCGAAACAACACAGTTCCTGTTTCATCTGACGCCCGAGACACAACACAGTTCCTGTTTCATCTGACGCCCGAGACACAACACAGTTCCTGTTTCATCTGACGCCCGCTAAACAACACAGTTCCTGTTTCATCTGACGCCCGAGACACAACACAGTTCCTGTTTCATCTGACGCCCGCGAAACAACACAGTTCCTGTTTCATCTGACGCCCGAGACAGAACACAGTTCCTGTTTCATCTGACGCCCGCGAAACAACACAGTTCCTGTTTCATCTGATGCCCGAGACATAACACAGTTCCTGTTTCATCTGATGCCCGAGACACAACACAGTTCCTGTTTCATCTGACGCCCGCGAAACAACACAGTTCCTTTTTCATCTGACGCCCGAGACACAACACAGTTCCTGTTTCATCTGACGCCCACGAAACAACACAGTTCCTGTTTCATCTGACGCCCGAGACACAATACAGTTCCTGTTTCATCTGACGCCCGCGAAACAACACAGTTCCTGTTTCATCTGACGCCCGAGACACAACACAGTTCCTGTTTCATCTGACGCCCTCGAAACAAAACAGTTCCTGTTTCATCTGACGCCCGAGACACAACACAGTTCCTGTTTCATCTGACGCCCGCGAAACAACACAGTTCCTGTTTCATCTGACGCCCGAGACACAACACAGTTCCTGTTTCATCTGACGCCCGCGAAACAACACAGTTCCTGTTTCATCTGATGCCCGAGACACAACACAGTTCCTGTTTCATCTGACGCCCGAGACACGACACAGTTCCTGTTTCATCTGACGCCCGCGAAACAACACAGTTCCTGTTTCATCTGACGCCCGAGACACAACACAGTTCCTGTTTCATCTGATTCCCGCGAAACAACACAGTTCCTGTTTCATCTGACGCCCGAGACACAACACAGTTCCTGTTTCATCTGACGCCCGCGAAACAACACAGTTCCTGTTTCATCTGACGCCCGAGACACAACACAGTTCCTGTTTCATCTGACGCCCGCTAAACAACACAGTTCCTGTTTCATCTGACGCCCGAGACACAACACAGTTCCTGTTTCATCTGACGCCCGCTAAACAACACAGTTCCTGTTTCATCTGACGCCCGAGACACAACACAGTTCCTGTTTCATCTGACGCCCGAGACACAACACAGTTCCTGTTTCATCTGACGCCCGAGACACAACACAGTTCCTGTTTCATCTGACGCCCGAGACAGAACTTAGTTCCTGTTTCATCTGACGCCCGAGACACAACACAGTTCCTGTTTCATCTGACGCCCACGAAACAACACAGTTCCTGTTTCATCTGACGCCCGAGACACAACACAGTTCCTGTTTCATCTGACGCCCGCGAAACAACACAGTTCCTGTTTCATCTGACGCCCGAGACACAACACAGTTCCTGTTTCATCTGACGCCCGCGAAACAACACAGTTCCTGTTTCATCTGACGCCCGAGACACAACACAGTTCCTGTTTCATCTGACGCCCTCGAAACAAAACAGTTCCTGTTTCATCTGACGCCCGAGACACAACACAGTTCCTGTTTCATCTGACGCCCGCGAAACAACACAGTTCCTGTTTCATCTGACGCCCGAGACACAACACAGTTCCTGTTTAATCTGACGCCCGCGAAACAACACAGTTCCTGTTTCATCTGATGCCCGAGACACAACACAGTTCCTGTTTCATCTGACGCCCGAGACACAACACAGTTCCTGTTTCATCTGACGCCCACTAAACAACACAATTCCTGTTTCATCTGACGCCCGAGACACAACACAGTTCCTGTTTCATCTGACGCCCGCGAAACAACACAGTTCCTGTTTCATCTGACGCCCGAGACACAACACAGTTCCTGTTTCATCTGACGCCCGCGAAACAACACAGTTCCTGTTTCATCTGACGCCCGAGACACAACACAGTTCCTGTTTCATCTGACGCCCGCGAAACAACACAGTTCCTGTTTCATCTGACGCCCGAGACACAACACAGTTCCTGTTTCATCTGACGCCCGCGAAACAACACAGTTCCTGTTTCATCTGACGCCCGAGACACAACACAGTTCCTGTTTCATCTGACGCCCGCTAAACAACACAGTTCCTGTTTCATCTGACGCCCGAGACACAACACAGTTCCTGTTTCATCTGACGCCCGCTAAACAACACAGTTCCTGTTTCATCTGACGCCCGAGACACAACACAGTTCCTGTTTCATCTGACGCCCGAGACACAACACAGTTCCTGTTTCATCTGACGCCCGCGAAACAACACAGTTCCTGTTTCATCTGACGCCCGAGACACAACACAGTTCCTGTTTCATCTGACGCCCGCGAAACAACACAGTTCCTGTTTCATCTGACGCCCGAGACACAACACAGTTCCTGTTTCATCTGACGCCCGCGAAACAACACAGTTCCTGTTTCATCTGACGCCCGAGACACAACACAGTTCCTGTTTCATCTGACGCCCGCTAAACAACACAGTTCCTGTTTCATCTGACGCCCGAGACACAACACAGTCCCCGTTTCATCTGACGCCCGCGAAACAACACAGTTCCTGTTTCATCTGACGCCCGAGACACAACACAGTTCCTGTTTCATCTGACGCCCGAGACACAACACAGTTCCTGTTTCATCTGACGCCCGCTAAACAACACAGTTCCTGTTTCATCTGACGCCCGAGACACAACACAGTTCCTGTTTCATCTGACGCCCGCGAAACAACACAGTTCCTGTTTCATCTGACGCCCGAGACAGAACACAGTTCCTGTTTCATCTGACGCCCGCGAAACAACACAGTTCCTGTTTCATCTGATGCCCGAGACATAACACAGTTCCTGTTTCATCTGATGCCCGAGACACAACACAGTTCCTGTTTCATCTGACGCCCGCGAAACAACACAGTTCCTTTTTCATCTGACGCCCGAGACACAACACAGTTCCTGTTTCATCTGACGCCCACGAAACAACACAGTTCCTGTTTCATCTGACGCCCGAGACACAATACAGTTCCTGTTTCATCTGACGCCCGCGAAACAACACAGTTCCTGTTTCATCTGACGCCCGAGACACAACACAGTTCCTGTTTCATCTGACGCCCTCGAAACAAAACAGTTCCTGTTTCATCTGACGCCCGAGACACAACACAGTTCCTGTTTCATCTGACGCCCGCGAAACAACACAGTTCCTGTTTCATCTGACGCCCGAGACACAACACAGTTTCTGTTTCATCTGACGCCCGCGAAACAACACAGTTCCTGTTTCATCTGATGCCCGAGACACAACACAGTTCCTGTTTCATCTGACGCCCGAGACACGACACAGTTCCTGTTTCATCTGACGCCCGCGAAACAACACAGTTCCTGTTTCATCTGACGCCCGAGACACAACACAGTTCCTGTTTCATCTGATTCCCGCGAAACAACACAGTTCCTGTTTCATCTGACGCCCGAGACACAACACAGTTCCTGTTTCATCTGACGCCCGCGAAACAACACAGTTCCTGTTTCATCTGACGCCCGAGACACAACACAGTTCCTGTTTCATCTGACGCCCGCTAAACAACACAGTTCCTGTTTCATCTGACGCCCGAGACACAACACAGTTCCTGTTTCATCTGACGCCCGCTAAACAACACAGTTCCTGTTTCATCTGACGCCCGAGACACAACACAGTTCCTGTTTCATCTGACGCCCGAGACACAACACAGTTCCTGTTTCATCTGACGCCCGAGACACAACACAGTTCCTGTTTCATCTGACGCCCGAGACACAACACAGTTCCTGTTTCATCTGACGCCCGAGACACAACACAGTTCCTGTTTCATCTGACGCCCACGAAACAACACAGTTCCTGTTTCATCTGACGCCCGAGACACAACACAGTTCCTGTTTCATCTGACGCCCGCGAAACAACACAGTTCCTGTTTCATCTGACGCCCGAGACACAACACAGTTCCTGTTTCATCTGACGCCCGCGAAACAACACAGTTCCTGTTTCATCTGACGCCCGAGACACAACACAGTTCCTGTTTCATCTGACGCCCGCTAAACAACACAGTTCCTGTTTCATCTGACGCCCGAGACACAACACAGTTCCTGTTTCATCTGACGCCCGCGAAACAACACAGTTCCTGTTTCATCTGACGCCCGAGACACAACACAGTTCCTGTTTCATCTGACGCCCGCGAAACAACACAGTTCCTGTTTCATCTGATGCCCGAGACATAACACAGTTCCTGTTTCATCTGATGCCCGAGTCACAACACAGTTCCTGTTTCATCTGACGCCCGCGAAACAACACAGTTCCTTTTTCATCTGACGCCCGAGACACAACACAGTTCCTGTTTCATCTGACGCCCACGAAACAACACAGTTCCTGTTTCATCTGACGCCCGAGACACAATACAGTTCCTGTTTCATCTGACGCCCGCGAAACAACACAGTTCCTGTTTCATCTGACGCCCGAGACACAACACAGTTCCTGTTTCATCTGACGCCCTCGAAACAAAACAGTTCCTGTTTCATCTGACGCCCGAGACACAACACAGTTCCTGTTTCATCTGACGCCCGCGAAACAACACAGTTCCTGTTTCATCTGACGCCCGAGACACAACACAGTTCCTGTTTAATCTGACGCCCGCGAAACAACACAGTTCCTGTTTCATCTGATGCCCGAGACACAACACAGTTCCTGTTTCATCTGACGCCCGAGACACAACACAGTTCCTGTTTCATCTGACGCCCACTAAACAACACAATTCCTGTTTCATCTGACGCCCGAGACACAACACAGTTCCTGTTTCATCTGACGCCCGCGAAACAACACAGTTCCTGTTTCATCTGACGCCCGAGACACAACACAGTTCCTGTTTCATCTGACGCCCGCGAAACAACACAGTTCCTGTTTCATCTGACGCCCGAGACACAACACAGTTCCTGTTTCATCTGACGCCCGCGAAACAACACAGTTCCTGTTTCATCTGACGCCCGAGACACAACACAGTTCCTGTTTCATCTGACGCCCGCGAAACAACACAGTTCCTGTTTCATCTGACGCCCGAGACACAACACAGTTCCTGTTTCATCTGACGCCCGCTAAACAACACAGTTCCTGTTTCATCTGACGCCCGAGACACAACACAGTTCCTGTTTCATCTGACGCCCGCTAAACAACACAGTTCCTGTTTCATCTGACGCCCGAGACACAACACAGTTCCTGTTTCATCTGACGCCCGAGACACAACACAGTTCCTGTTTCATCTGACGCCCGCGAAACAACACAGTTCCTGTTTCATCTGACGCCCGAGACACAACACAGTTCCTGTTTCATCTGACGCCCGCGAAACAACACAGTTCCTGTTTCATCTGACGCCCGAGACACAACACAGTTCCTGTTTCATCTGACGCCCGCGAAACAACACAGTTCCTGTTTCATCTGACGCCCGAGACACAACACAGTTCCTGTTTCATCTGACGCCCGCTAAACAACACAGTTCCTGTTTCATCTGACGCCCGAGACACAACACAGTCCCTGTTTCATCTGACGCCCGCGAAACAACACAGTTCCTGTTTCATCTGACGCCCGAGACACAACACAGTTCCTGTTTCATCTGACGCCCGAGACACAACACAGTTCCTGTTTCATCTGACGCCCGCTAAACAACACAGTTCCTGTTTCATCTGACGCCCGAGACACAACACAGTTCCTGTTTCATCTGACGCCCGCGAAACAACACAGTTCCTGTTTCATCTGACGCCCGAGACAGAACACAGTTCCTGTTTCATCTGACGCCCGCGAAACAACACAGTTCCTGTTTCATCTGATGCCCGAGACATAACACAGTTCCTGTTTCATCTGATGCCCGAGACACAACACAGTTCCTGTTTCATCTGACGCCCGCGAAACAACACAGTTCCTTTTTCATCTGACGCCCGAGACACAACACAGTTCCTGTTTCATCTGACGCCCACGAAACAACACAGTTCCTGTTTCATCTGACGCCCGAGACACAATACAGTTCCTGTTTCATCTGACGCCCGCGAAACAACACAGTTCCTGTTTCATCTGACGCCCGAGACACAACACAGTTCCTGTTTCATCTGACGCCCTCGAAACAAAACAGTTCCTGTTTCATCTGACGCCCGAGACACAACACAGTTCCTGTTTCATCTGACGCCCGCGAAACAACACAGTTCCTGTTTCATCTGACGCCCGAGACACAACACAGTTCCTGTTTCATCTGACGCCCGCGAAACAACACAGTTCCTGTTTCATCTGATGCCCGAGACACAACACAGTTCCTGTTTCATCTGACGCCCGAGACACGACACAGTTCCTGTTTCATCTGACGCCCGCGAAACAACACAGTTCCTGTTTCATCTGACGCCCGAGACACAACACAGTTCCTGTTTCATCTGATTCCCGCGAAACAACACAGTTCCTGTTTCATCTGACGCCCGAGACACAACACAGTTCCTGTTTCATCTGACGCCCGCGAAACAACACAGTTCCTGTTTCATCTGACGCCCGAGACACAACACAGTTCCTGTTTCATCTGACGCCCGCTAAACAACACAGTTCCTGTTTCATCTGACGCCCGAGACACAACACAGTTCCTGTTTCATCTGACGCCCGCTAAACAACACAGTTCCTGTTTCATCTGACGCCCGAGACACAACACAGTTCCTGTTTCATCTGACGCCCGAGACACAACACAGTTCCTGTTTCATCTGACGCCCGAGACACAACACAGTTCCTGTTTCATCTGACGCCCGAGACACAACACAGTTCCTGTTTCATCTGACGCCCGAGACACAACACAGTTCCTGTTTCATCTGACGCCCACGAAACAACACAGTTCCTGTTTCATCTGACGCCCGAGACACAACACAGTTCCTGTTTCATCTGACGCCCGCGAAACAACACAGTTCCTGTTTCATCTGACGCCCGAGACACAACACAGTTCCTGTTTCATCTGACGCCCGCGAAACAACACAGTTCCTGTTTCATCTGACGCCCGAGACACAACACAGTTCCTGTTTCATCTGACGCCCGCTAAACAACACAGTTCCTGTTTCATCTGACGCCCGAGACACAACACAGTCCCTGTTTCATCTGACGCCCGCGAAACAACACAGTTCCTGTTTCATCTGACGCCCGAGACACAACACAGTTCCTGTTTCATCTGACGCCCGAGACACAACACAGTTCCTGTTTCATCTGACGCCCGCGAAACAACACAGTTCCTGTTTCATCTGACGCCCGAGACACAACACAGTTCCTGTTTCATCTAACGCCCGCGAAACAACACAGTTCCTGTTTCATCTGACGCCCGAGACACAACACAGTTCCTGTTTCATCTGACGCCCGCGAAACAACACAGTTCCTGTTTCATCTGACGCCCGAGACACAACACAGTTCCTGTTTCATCTGACGCCCGCTAAACAACACAGTTCCTGTTTCATCTGACGCCCGAGACACAACACAGTTCCTGTTTCATCTGACGCCCGCTAAACAACACAGTTCCTGTTTCATCTGACGCCCGAGACACAACACAGTTCCTTTTTCATCTGACGCCCGAGACACAACACAGTTCCTGTTTCATCTGACGCCCGCGAAACAACACAGTTCCTGTTTCATCTGACGCCCGAGACACAACACAGTTCCTGTTTCATCTGACGCCCGCGAAACAACACAGTTCCTGTTTCATCTGACGCCCGAGACACAACACAGTTCCTGTTTCATCTGACGCCCGCGAAACAACACAGTTCCTGTTTCATCTGACGCCCGAGACACAACACAGTTCCTGTTTCATCTGACGCCCGCTAAACAACACAGTTCCTGTTTCATCTGACGCCCGAGACACAGCACAGTTCCTGTTTCATCTGACGCCCGCGAAACAACACAGTTCCTGTTTCATCTGACGCCCGAGACACAACACAGTTCCTGTTTCATCTGACGCCCGCGAAACAACACAGTTCCTGTTTCATCTGATGCCCGAGACATAACACAGTTCCTGTTTCATCTGATGCCCGAGTCACAACACAGTTCCTGTTTCATCTGACGCCCGCGAAACAACACAGTTCCTTTTTCATCTGACGCCCGAGACACAACACAGTTCCTGTTTCATCTGACGCCCACGAAACAACACAGTTCCTGTTTCATCTGACGCCCGAGACACAATACAGTTCCTGTTTCATCTGACGCCCGCGAAACAACACAGTTCCTGTTTCATCTGACGCCCGAGACACAACACAGTTCCTGTTTCATCTGACGCCCTCGAAACAAAACAGTTCCTGTTTCATCTGACGCCCGAGACACAACACAGTTCCTGTTTCATCTGACGCCCGCGAAACAACACAGTTCCTGTTTCATCTGACGCCCGAGACACAACACAGTTCCTGTTTCATCTGACGCCCGCGAAACAACACAGTTCCTGTTTCATCTGATGCCCGAGACACAACACAGTTCCTGTTTCATCTGACGCCCGAGACACAACACAGTTCCTGTTTCATCTGACGCCCACTAAACAACACAATTCCTGTTTCATCTGACGCCCGAGACACAACACAGTTCCTGTTTCATCTGACGCCCGCGAAACAACACAGTTCCTGTTTCATCTGACGCCCGAGACACAACACAGTTCCTGTTTCATCTGACGCCCGCGAAACAACACAGTTCCTGTTTCATCTGACGCCCGAGACACAACACAGTTCCTGTTTCATCTGACGCCCGCGAAACAACACAGTTCCTGTTTCATCTGACGCCCGAGACACAACACAGTTCCTGTTTCATCTGACGCCTGCGAAACAACACAGTTCCTGTTTCATCTGACGCCCGAGACACAACACAGTTCCTGTTTCATCTGACGCCCGCTAAACAACACAGTTCCTGTTTCATCTGACGCCCGAGACACAACACAGTTCCTGTTTCATCTGACGCCCGCGAAAAAACACAGTTCCTGTTTCATCTGACGCCCGAGACACAACACAGTTCCTGTTTCATCTGACGCCCGCGAAACAACACAGTTCCTGTTTCATCTGATGCCCGAGACATAACACAGTTCCTGTTTCATCTGATGCCCGAGACACAACACAGTTCCTGTTTCATCTGACGCCCGCGAAACAACACAGTTCCTTTTTCATCTGACGCCCGAGACACAACACAGTTCCTGTTTCATCTGACGCCCACGAAACAACACAGTTCCTGTTTCATCTGACGCCCGAGACACAATACAGTTCCTGTTTCATCTGACGCCCGCGAAACAACACAGTTCCTGTTTCATCTGACGCCCGAGACACAACACAGTTCCTGTTTCATCTGACGCCCTCGAAACAAAACAGTTCCTGTTTCATCTGACGCCCGAGACACAACACAGTTCCTGTTTCATCTGACGCCCGCGAAACAACACAGTTCCTGTTTCATCTGACGCCCGAGACACAACACAGTTCCTGTTTCATCTGACGCCCGCGAAACAACACAGTTCCTGTTTCATCTGATGCCCGAGACACAACACAGTTCCTGTTTCATCTGATGACCGAGACACAACACAGTTCCTGTTTCATCTGACGCCCGAGACACAACACAGTTCCTGTTTCATCTGACGCCCGCGAAACAACACAGTTCCTGTTTCATCTGACGCCCGAGACACAACACAGTTTCTGTTTCATTTGACGCCCGCGAAACAACACAGTTCCTGATTCATCTGACGCCCGAGACACAACACAGTTCCTGTTTCATCTGGCGCCCGCTAAACAACACAGTTCCTGTTTCATCTGACGCCCGAGACACAACACAGTTCCTGTTTCATCTGACGCTCGCTAAACAACACAGTTCCTGTTTCATCTGACGCCCGAGACACAACACAGTTCCTGTTTCATCTGACGCCCGAGACACAACACAGTTCCTGTTTCATCTGACGCCCGCGAAACAACACAGTTCCTGTTTCATCTGACGCCCGAGACACAACACAGTTCCTGTTTCATCTGACGCCCGCGAAACAACACAGTTCCTGTTTCATCTGACGCCCGAGACACAACACAGTTCCTGTTTCATCTGACGCCCGCGAAACAACACAGTTCCTGTTTCATCTGACGCCCGAGACACAACACAGTTCCTGTTTCATCTGACGCCCGCTAAACAACACAGTTCCTGTTTCATCTGACGCCCGAGACACAACACAGTCCCTGTTTCATCTGACGCCCGCGAAACAACACAGTTCCTGTTTCATCTGACGCCCGAGACACAACACAGTTCCTGTTTCATCTGACGCCCGAGACACAACACAGTTCCTGTTTCATCTGACGCCCGCTAAACAACACAGTTCCTGTTTCATCTGACGCCCGAGACACAACACAGTTCCTGTTTCATCTGACGCCCGCGAAACAACACAGTTCCTGTTTCATCTGACGCCCGAGACAGAACACAGTTCCTGTTTCATCTGACGCCCGCGAAACAACACAGTTCCTGTTTCATCTGATGCCCGAGACATAACACAGTTCCTGTTTCATCTGATGCCCGAGACACAACACAGTTCCTGTTTCATCTGACGCCCGCGAAACAACACAGTTCCTTTTTCATCTGACGCCCGAGACACAACACAGTTCCTGTTTCATCTGACGCCCACGAAACAACACAGTTCCTGTTTCATCTGACGCCCGAGACACAATACAGTTCCTGTTTCATCTGACGCCCGCGAAACAACACAGTTCCTGTTTCATCTGACGCCCGAGACACAACACAGTTCCTGTTTCATCTGACGCCCTCGAAACAAAACAGTTCCTGTTTCATCTGACGCCCGAGACACAACACAGTTCCTGTTTCATCTGACGCCCGCGAAACAACACAGTTCCTGTTTCATCTGACGCCCGAGACACAACACAGTTCCTGTTTCATCTGACGCCCGCGAAACAACACAGTTCCTGTTTCATCTGATGCCCGAGACACAACACAGTTCCTGTTTCATCTGACGCCCGAGACACGACACAGTTCCTGTTTCATCTGACGCCCGCGAAACAACACAGTTCCTGTTTCATCTGACGCCCGAGACACAACACAGTTCCTGTTTCATCTGATTCCCGCGAAACAACACAGTTCCTGTTTCATCTGACGCCCGAGACACAACACAGTTCCTGTTTCATCTGACGCCCGCGAAACAACACAGTTCCTGTTTCATCTGACGCCCGAGACACAACACAGTTCCTGTTTCATCTGACGCCCGCTAAACAACACAGTTCCTGTTTCATCTGACGCCCGAGACACAACACAGTTCCTGTTTCATCTGACGCCCGCTAAACAACACAGTTCCTGTTTCATCTGACGCCCGAGACACAACACAGTTCCTGTTTCATCTGACGCCCGAGACACAACACAGTTCCTGTTTCATCTGACGCCCGCGAAACAACACAGTTCCTGTTTCATCTGATGCCCGAGACACAACACAGTTCCTGTTTCATCTGACGCCCGCGAAACAACACAGTTCCTGTTTCATCTGACGCCCGAGACACAACACGGTTCCTGTTTCATCTGACGCCCGCTAAACAACACAGTTCCTGTTTCATCTGACGCCCGAGACACAACACAGTTCCTGTTTCATCTGACGCCCGCGAAACAACACACATCCTGTTTCATCTGACGCCCGAGACATAAGACAGTTCCTGTTTCATCTGATGCCCGAGACACAACACAGTTCCTGTTTCATCTGACGCCCGCGAAACAACACAGTTCCTTTTTCATCTGACGCCCGAGACACAACACAGTTCCTGTTTCATTTGACGCCCACGAAACAACACAGTTCCTGTTTCATCTGATGCCCGAGACACAATACAGTTCCTGTTTCATCTGACGCCCGCGAAACAACACAGTTCCTGTTTCATCTGACGCCCGAGACACAACACAGTTCCTGTTTCATCTGACGCCCTCGAAACAACACAGTTCCTGTTTCATCTGACGCCCGAGACACAACACAGTTCCTGTTTCATCTGACGCCCGCGAAACAACACAGTTCCTGTTTCATCTGACGCCCGAGACACAACACAGTTCCTGTTTCATCTGACGCCCGCGAAACAACACAGTTCCTGTTTCATCTGACGCCCGAGACACAACACAGTTCCTGTTTCATCTGACGCCCGAGACACAACACAGTTCCTGTTTCATCTGACGCCCGAGACACAACACAGTTCCTGTTTCATCTGACGCCCGCTAAACAACACAGTTCCTGTTTCATCTGACGCCCGAGACACAACACAGTTCCTGTTTCATCTGACGCCCGCGAAACAACACAGTTCCTGTTTCATCTGACGCCCGAGACACAACACAGTTCCTGTTTCATCTGACGCCCGCTAAACAACACAGTTCCTGTTTCATCTGACTCCCGAGACACAACACAGTCCCTGTTTCATCTGACGCCCGCGAAACAACACAGTTCCTGTTTCATCTGACGCCCGAGACACAACACAGTTCCTGTTTCATCTGACGCCCGAGACACAACACAGTTCCTGTTTCATCTGACGCCCGCTAAACAACACAGTTCCTGTTTCATCTGACGCCCGAGACACAACACAGTTCCTGTTTCATCTGACGCCCGCGAAACAACACAGTTCCTGTTTCATCTGACGCCCGAGACAGAACACAGTTCCTGTTTCATCTGACAACCGCGAAACAACACAGTTCCTGTTTCATCTGATGCCCAAGACATAACACAGTTCCTGTTTCATCTGATGCCCGAGACACAACACAGTTCCTGTTTCATCTGACGCCCGCGAAACAACACAGTTCCTTTTTCATCTGACGCCCGAGACACAACACAGTTCCTGTTTCATCTGACGCCCACGAAACAACACAGTTCCTGTTTCATCTGACGCCCGAGTAACAATACAGTTCCTGTTTCATCTGACGCCCGCGAAACAACACAGTTCCTGTTTCATCTGACGCCCGAGACACAACACAGTTCCTGTTTCATCTGACGCCCTCGAAACAAAACAGTTCCTGTTTCATCTGACGCCCGAGACACAACACAGTTCCTGTTTCATCTGACGCCCGCGAAACAACACAGTTCCTGTTTCATCTGACGCCCGAGACACAACACAGTTCCTGTTTCATCTGACGCCCGCGAAACAACACAGTTCCTGTTTCATCTGATGCCCGAGACACAACACAGTTCCTGTTTCATCTGACGCCCGAGACACAACACAGTTCCTGTTTCATCTGACGCCCGCGAAACAACACAGTTCCTGTTTCATCTGACGCCCGAGACACAACACAGTTCCTGTTTCATCTGATTCCCGCGAAACAACACAGTTTCTGTTTCATCTGACGCCCGAGACACAACACAGTTCCTGTTTCATCTGACGCCCGCGAAACAACACAGTTCCTGTTTCATCTGACGCCCGAGACACAACACAGTTCCTGTTTCATCTGACGCCCGCTAAACAACACAGTTCCTGTTTCATCTGACGCCCGAGACACAACACAGTTCCTGTTTCATCTGACGCCCGCTAAACAACACAGTTCCTGTTTCATCTGACGCCCGAGACACAACACAGTTCCTGTTTCATCTGACGCCCGAGACACAACACAGTTCCTGTTTCATCTGACGCCCGCGAAACAACACAGTTCCTGTTTCATCTGATGCCCGAGACACAACACAGTTCCTGTTTCATCTGACGCCCGCGAAACAACACAGTTCCTGTTTCATCTGACGCCCGAGACACAACACGGTTCCTGTTTCATCTGACGCCCGCTAAACAACACAGTTCCTGTTTCATCTGACGCCCGAGACACAACACAGTTCCTGTTTCATCTGACGCCCACGAAACAACACACATCCTGTTTCATCTGACGCCCGAGACATAAGACAGTTCCTGTTTCATCTGATGCCCGAGACACAACACAGTTCCTGTTTCATCTGACGCCCGCGAAACAACACAGTTCCTTTTTCATCTGACGCCCGAGACACAACACAGTTCCTGTTTCATTTGACGCCCACGAAACAACACAGTTTCTGTTTCATCTGATGCCCGAGACACAATACAGTTCCTGTTTCATCTGACGCCCGCGAAACAACACAGTTCCTGTTTCATCTGACGCCCGCGAAACAACACAGTTCCTGTTTCATCTGACGCCCGAGACACAACACAGTTTCTGTTTCATTTGACGCCCGCGAAACAACACAGTTCCTGATTCATCTGACGCCCGAGACACAACACAGTTCCTGTTTCATCTGGCGCCCGCTAAACAACACAGTTCCTGTTTCATCTGACGCCCGAGACACAACACAGTTCCTGTTTCATCTGACGCTCGCTAAACAACACAGTTCCTGTTTCATCTGACGCCCGAGACACAACACAGTTCCTGTTTCATCTGACGCCCGAGACACAACACAGTTCCTGTTTCATCTGACGCCCGCGAAACAACACAGTTCCTGTTTCATCTGACGCCCGAGACACAACACAGTTCCTGTTTCATCTGACGCCCGCGAAACAACACAGTTCCTGTTTCATCTGACGCCCGAGACACAACACAGTTCCTGTTTCATCTGACGCCCGCGAAACAACACAGTTCCTGTTTCATCTGACGCCCGAGACACAACACAGTTCCTGTTTCATCTGACGCCCGCGAAACAACACAGTTCCTGTTTCATCTGACGCCCGAGACACAACACAGTTCCTGTTTCATCTGACGCCCGCTAAACAACACAGTTCCTGTTTCATCTGACGCCCGAGACACAACACAGTCCCTGTTTCATCTGACGCCCGCGAAACAACACAGTTCCTGTTTCATCTGACGCCCGAGACACAACACAGTTCCTGTTTCATCTGACGCCCGAGACACAACACAGTTCCTGTTTCATCTGACGCCCGCTAAACAACACAGTTCCTGTTTCATCTGACGCCCGAGACACAACACAGTTCCTGTTTCATCTGACGCCCGCGAAACAACACAGTTCCTGTTTCATCTGACGCCCGAGACAGAACACAGTTCCTGTTTCATCTGACGCCCGCGAAACAACACAGTTCCTGTTTCATCTGATGCCCGAGACATAACACAGTTCCTGTTTCATCTGATGCCCGAGACACAACACAGTTCCTGTTTCATCTGACGCCCGCGAAACAACACAGTTCCTTTTTCATCTGACGCCCGAGACACAACACAGTTCCTGTTTCATCTGACGCCCACGAAACAACACAGTTCCTGTTTCATCTGACGCCCGAGACACAATACAGTTCCTGTTTCATCTGACGCCCGCGAAACAACACAGTTCCTGTTTCATCTGACGCCCGAGACACAACACAGTTCCTGTTTCATCTGACGCCCTCGAAACAAAACAGTTCCTGTTTCATCTGACGCCCGAGACACAACACAGTTCCTGTTTCATCTGACGCCCGCGAAACAACACAGTTCCTGTTTCATCTGACGCCCGAGACACAACACAGTTCCTGTTTCATCTGACGCCCGCGAAACAACACAGTTCCTGTTTCATCTGATGCCCGAGACACAACACAGTTCCTGTTTCATATGACGCCCGAGACACGACACAGTTCCTGTTTCATCTGACGCCCGCGAAACAACACAGTTCCTGTTTCATCTGACGCCCGAGACACAACACAGTTCCTGTTTCATCTGATTCCCGCGAAACAACACAGTTCCTGTTTCATCTGACGCCCGAGACACAACACAGTTCCTGTTTCATCTGACGCCCGCGAAACAACACAGTTCCTGTTTCATCTGACGCCCGAGACACAACACAGTTCCTGTTTCATCTGACGCCCGCTAAACAACACAGTTCCTGTTTCATCTGACGCCCGAGACAGAACACAGTTCCTGTTTCATCTGACGCCCGCTAAACAACACAGTTCCTGTTTCATCTGACGCCCGAGACACAACACAGTTCCTGTTTCATCTGACGCCCGAGACACAACACAGTTCCTGTTTCATCTGACGCCCGCGAAACAACACAGTTCCTGTTTCATCTGATGCCCGAGACACAACACAGTTCCTGTTTCATCTGACGCCCGCGAAACAACACAGTTCCTGTTTCATCTGACGCCCGAGACACAACACGGTTCCTGTTTCATCTGACGCCCGCTAAACAACACAGTTCCTGTTTCATCTGACGCCCGAGACACAACACAGTTCCTGTTTCATCTGACGCCCGCGAAACAACACACATCCTGTTTCATCTGACGCCCGAGACATAAGACAGTTCCTGTTTCATCTGATGCCCGAGACACAACACAGTTCCTGTTTCATCTGACGCCCGCGAAACAACACAGTTCCTTTTTCATCTGACGCCCGAGACACAACACAGTTCCTGTTTCATTTGACGCCCACGAAACAACACAGTTCCTGTTTCATCTGATGCCCGAGACACAATACAGTTCCTGTTTCATCTGACGCCCGCGAAACAACACAGTTCCTGTTTCATCTGACGCCCGAGACACAACACAGTTCCTGTTTCATCTGACGCCCTCGAACCAACACAGTTCCTGTTTCATCTGACGCCCGAGACACAACACAGTTCCTGTTTCATCTGACGCCCGCGAAACAACACAGTTCCTGTTTCATCTGACGCCCGAGACACAACACAGTTCCTGTTTCATCTGACGCCCGCGAAACAACACAGTTCCTGTTTCATCTGACGCCCGAGACACAACACAGTTCCTGTTTCATCTGACGCCCGAGACACAACACAGTTCCTGTTTCATCTGACGCCCGAGACACAACACAGTTCCTGTTTCATCTGACGCCCGCTAAACAACACAGTTCCTGTTTCATCTGACGCCCGAGACACAACACAGTTCCTGTTTCATCTGACGCCCGCGAAACAACACAGTTCCTGTTTCATCTGACGCCCGAGACACAACACAGTTCCTGTTTCATCTGACGCCCGCTAAACAACACAGTTCCTGTTTCATCTGACGCCCGAGACACAACACAGTCCCTGTTTCATCTGACGCCCGCGAAACAACACAGTTCCTGTTTCATCTGACGCCCGAGACACAACACAGTTCCTGTTTCATCTGACGCCCGAGACACAACACAGTTCCTGTTTCATCTGACGCCCGCTAAACAACACAGTTCCTGTTTCATCTGACGCCCGAGACACAACACAGTTCCTGTTTCATCTGACGCCCGCGAAACAACACAGTTCCTGTTTCATCTGACGCCCGAGACAGAACACAGTTCCTGTTTCATCTGACAACCGCGAAACAACACAGTTCCTGTTTCATCTGATGCCCAAGACATAACACAGTTCCTGTTTCATCTGATGCCCGAGACACAACACAGTTCCTGTTTCATCTGACGCCCGCGAAACAACACAGTTCCTTTTTCATCTGACGCCCGAGACACAACACAGTTCCTGTTTCATCTGACGCCCACGAAACAACACAGTTCCTGTTTCATCTGACGCCCGAGACACAATACAGTTCCTGTTTCATCTGACGCCCGCGAAACAACACAGTTCCTGTTTCATCTGACGCCCTCGAAACAAAACAGTTCCTGTTTCATCTGACGCCCGAGACACAACACAGTTCCTGTTTCATCTGACGCCCGAGACACAACACAGTTCCTGTTTCATCTGACGCCCGAGACACAACACAGTTCCTGTTTCATCTGACGCCCGCGAAACAACACAGTTCCTGTTTCATCTGATGCCCGAGACACAACACAGTTCCTGTTTCATCTGACGCCCGAGACACAACACAGTTCCTGTTTCATCTGACGCCCGCGAAACAACACAGTTCCTGTTTCATCTGACGCCCGAGACACAACACAGTTCCTGTTTCATCTGATTCCCGCGAAACAACACAGTTTCTGTTTCATCTGACGCCCGAGACACAACACAGTTCCTGTTTCATCTGACGCCCGCGAAACAACACAGTTCCTGTTTCATCTGACGCCCGAGACACAACACAGTTCCTGTTTCATCTGACGCCCGCTAAACAACACAGTTCCTGTTTCATCTGACGCCCGAGACACAACACAGTTCCTGTTTCATCTGACGCCCGCTAAACAACACAGTTCCTGTTTCATCTGACGCCCGAGACACAACACAGTTCCTGTTTCATCTGACGCCCGAGACACAACACAGTTCCTGTTTCATCTGACGCCCGCGAAACAACACAGTTCCTGTTTCATCTGATGCCCGAGACACAACACAGTTCCTGTTTCATCTGACGCCCGCGAAACAACACAGTTCCTGTTTCATCTGACGCCCGAGACACAACACGGTTCCTGTTTCATCTGACGCCCGCTAAACAACACAGTTCCTGTTTCATCTGACGCCCGAGACACAACACAGTTCCTGTTTCATCTGACGCCCGCGAAACAACACACATCCTGTTTCATCTGACGCCCGAGACATAAGACAGTTCCTGTTTCATCTGATGCCCGAGACACAACACAGTTCCTGTTTCATCTGACGCCCGCGAAACAACACAGTTCCTTTTTCATCTGACGCCCGAGACACAACACAGTTCCTGTTTCATTTGACGCCCACGAAACAACACAGTTTCTGTTTCATCTGATGCCCGAGACACAATACAGTTCCTGTTTCATCTGACGCCCGCGAAACAACACAGTTCCTGTTTCATCTGACGCCCGAGACACAACACAGTTCCTGTTTCATCTGACGCCCTCGAAACAACACAGTTCCTGTTTCATCTGACGCCCGAGACACAACACAGTTCCTGTTTCATCTGACGCCCGCGAAACAACACAGTTCCTGTTTCATCTGACGCCCGAGACACAACACAGTTCCTGTTTCATCTGACGCCCGCGAAACAACACAGTTCCTGTTTCATCTGACGCCCGAGACACAACACAGTTCCTGTTTCATCTGACGCCCGTAAACAACACAGTTCCCTGTTTCATCTGACGCCCGAGACACAACACAGTTCCTGTTTCATCTGACGCCCGCTAAACAACACAGTTCCTGTTTCATCTGACGCCCGAGACACAACACAGTTCCTGTTTCATCTGACGCCCGAGACACAACACAGTTCCTGTTTCATCTGACGCCCGCGAAACAACACAGTTCCTTTTTCATCTGACGCCCGAGACACAACACAGTTCCTGTTTCATCTGACGCCCACGAAACAACACAGTTCCTGTTTCATCTGACGCCCGAGACACAATACAGTTCCTGTTTCATCTGACGCCCGCGAAACAACACAGTTCCTGTTTCATCTGACGCCCTCGAAACAAAACAGTTCCTGTTTCATCTGACGCCCGAGACACAACACAGTTCCTGTTTCATCTGACGCCCGAGACACAACACAGTTCCTGTTTCATCTGACGCCCGAGACACAACACAGTTCCTGTTTCATCTGACGCCCGCGAAACAACACAGTTCCTGTTTCATCTGATGCCCGAGACACAACACAGTTCCTGTTTCATCTGACGCCCGAGACACAACACAGTTCCTGTTTCATCTGACGCCCGCGAAACAACACAGTTCCTGTTTCATCTGACGCCCGAGACACAACACAGTTCCTGTTTCATCTGATTCCCGCGAAACAACACAGTTTCTGTTTCATCTGACGCCCGAGACACAACACAGTTCCTGTTTCATCTGACGCCCGCGAAACAACACAGTTCCTGTTTCATCTGACGCCCGAGACACAACACAGTTCCTGTTTCATCTGACGCCCGCTAAACAACACAGTTCCTGTTTCATCTGACGCCCGAGACACAACACAGTTCCTGTTTCATCTGACGCCCGCTAAACAACACAGTTCCTGTTTCATCTGACGCCCGAGACACAACACAGTTCCTGTTTCATCTGACGCCCGAGACACAACACAGTTCCTGTTTCATCTGACGCCCGCGAAACAACACAGTTCCTGTTTCATCTGATGCCCGAGACACAACACAGTTCCTGTTTCATCTGACGCCCGCGAAACAACACAGTTCCTGTTTCATCTGACGCCCGAGACACAACACGGTTCCTGTTTCATCTGACGCCCGCTAAACAACACAGTTCCTGTTTCATCTGACGCCCGAGACACAACACAGTTCCTGTTTCATCTGACGCCCGCGAAACAACACACATCCTGTTTCATCTGACGCCCGAGACATAAGACAGTTCCTGTTTCATCTGATGCCCGAGACACAACACAGTTCCTGTTTCATCTGACGCCCGCGAAACAACACAGTTCCTTTTTCATCTGACGCCCGAGACACAACACAGTTCCTGTTTCATTTGACGCCCACGAAACAACACAGTTTCTGTTTCATCTGATGCCCGAGACACAATACAGTTCCTGTTTCATCTGACGCCCGCGAAACAACACAGTTCCTGTTTCATCTGACGCCCGAGACACAACACAGTTCCTGTTTCATCTGACGCCCTCGAAACAACACAGTTCCTGTTTCATCTGACGCCCGAGACACAACACAGTTCCTGTTTCATCTGACGCCCGCGAAACAACACAGTTCCTGTTTCATCTGACGCCCGAGACACAACACAGTTCCTGTTTCATCTGACGCCCGCGAAACAACACAGTTCCTGTTTCATCTGACGCCCGAGACACAACACAGTTCCTGTTTCATCTGACGCCCGTAAACAACACAGTTCCCTGTTTCATCTGACGCCCGAGACACAACACAGTTCCTGTTTCATCTGACGCCCGCTAAACAACACAGTTCCTGTTTCATCTGACGCCCGAGACACAACACAGTTCCTGTTTCATCTGACGCCCGAGACACAACACAGTTCCTGTTTCATCTGACGCCCGCGAAACAACACAGTTCCTGTTTCATCTGACGCCCGAGACACAACACAGTTCCTGTTTCATCTGACGCCCGCGAAACAACACAGTTCCTGTTTCATCTGACGCCCGAGACACAACACAGTTCCTGTTTCATCTGACGCCCGCGAAACAACACAGTTCCTGTTTCATCTGACGCCCGAGACACAACACAGTTCCTGTTTCATCTGACGCCCGCTAAACAACACAGTTCCTGTTTCATCTGACGCCCGAGACACAACACAGTTCCTGTTTCATCTGACGCCCGCGAAACAACACAGTTCCTGTTTCATCTGACGCCCGAGACACAACACAGTTCCTGTTTCATCTGACGCCCGCGAAACATCACAGTTCCTGTTTCATCTGATGCCCGAGACATAACACAGTTCCTGTTTCAACTGATGCCCGAGACACAACACAGTTCCTGTTTCATCTGACGCCCGCGAAACCACACAGTTCCTTTTTCATCTGACGCCCGAGACACAACACAGTTCCTGTTTCATCTGACGCCCACGAAACAACACAGTTCCTGTTTCATCTGACGCCCGAGACACAATACAGTTCCTGTTTCATCTGACGCCCGCGAAACAACACAGTTCCTGTTTCATCTGACGCCCGAGACACAACACAGTTCCTGTTTCATCTGACGCCCTCGAAACAAAACAGTTCCTGTTTCATCTGACGCCCGAGACACAACACAGTTCCTGTTTCATCTGACGCCCGCGAAACAACACAGTTCCTGTTTCATCTGACGCCCGAGACACAACACAGTTCCTGTTTCATCTGACGCCCGCGAAACAACACAGTTCCTGTTTCATCTGACGCCCGCGAAACAACACAGTTCCTGTTTCATCTGACGCCCGCGAAACAACACAGTTCCTGTTTCATCTGATGCCCGAGACATAACACAGTTCCTGTTTCATCTGACGCCCGCTAAACAACACAGTTCCTGTTTCATCTGACGCCCGAGACACAACACAGTTCCTGTTTCATCTGACGCCCGCTAAACAACACAGATCCTGTTTCATCTGACGCCCGAGACACAACACAGTTCCTGTTTCATCTGACGCCCGAGACACAACACAGTTCCTGTTTCATCTGACGCCCGCGAAACAACACAGTTCCTGTTTCATCTGATGCCCGAGACACAACACAGTTCCTGTTTCATCTGACGCCCGAGACACAACACAGTTCCTGTTTCATCTGACGCCCGCGAAACAACACAGTTCCTGTTTCATCTGACGCCCGAGACACAACACAGTTCCTGTTTCATCTGACGCCCGCGAAACAACACAGTTCCTGTTTCATCTGACGCCCGAGACACAACACAGTTCCTGTTTCATCTGACGCCCGCTAAACAACACAGTTCCTGTTTCATCTGACGCCCGAGACACAACACAGTTCCTGTTTCATCTGACGCCCGCTAAACAACACAGTTCCTGTTTCATCTGACGCCCGAGACACAACACAGTTCCTGTTTCATCTGACGCCCGAGACACAACACAGTTCCTGTTTCATCTGACGCCCGCGAAACAACACAGTTCCTGTTTCATCTGATGCCCGAGACACAACACAGTTCCTGTTTCATCTGACGCCCGCGAAACAACACAGTTCCTGTTTCATCTGACGCCCGAGACACAACACGGTTCCTGTTTCATCTGAAGCCCGCTAAACAACACAGTTCCTGTTTCATCTGACGCCCGAGACACAACACAGTTCCTGTTTCATCTGATGCCCGAGACATAAGACAGTTCCTGTTTCATCTGATGCCCGAGACACAACACAGTTCCTGTTTCATCTGACGCCCGCGAAACAACACAGTTCCTTTTTCATCTGACGCCCGAGACACAACACAGTTCCTGTTTCATTTGACGCCCACGAAACAACACAGTTCCTGTTTCATCTGATGCCCGAGACACAATACAGTTCCTGTTTCATCTGACGCCCGCGAAACAACACAGTTCCTGTTTCATCTGACGCCCGAGACACAACACAGTTCCTGTTTCATCTGACGCCCTCGAAACAACACAGTTCCTGTTTCATCTGACGCCCGAGACACAACACAGTTCCTGTTTCATCTGACGCCCGCGAAACAACATAGTTCCTGTTTCATCTGACGCCCGAGACACAACACAGTTCCTGTTTCATCTGACGCCCGCGAAACAACACAGTTCCTGTTTCATCTGACGCCCGAGACACAACACAGTTCCTGTTTCATCTGACGCCCGCTAAACAACACAGTTCCTGTTTCATCTGACGCCCGAGACACAACACAGTTCCTGTTTCATCTGACGCCCGCTAAACAACACAGTTCCTGTTTCATCTGACGCCCGAGACACAACACAGTTCCTGTTTCATCTGACGCACGAGACACAACACAGTTCCTGTTTCATCTGACGCCCGCGAAACAACACAGTTCCTGTTTCATCTGACGCCCGAGACACAACACAGTTCCTGTTTCATCTGATGCCCGCGAAACAACACAGTTCCTGTTTCATCTGACGCCCGAGACACAACACAGTTCCTGTTTCATCTGACGCCCGCGCAACAACACAGTTCCTGTTTCATCTGACGCCCGAGACACAACACAGTTCCTGTTTCATCTGACGCCCGCTAAACAACAAAGTTCCTGTTTCATCTGACGCCCGAGACACAACACAGTTCCTGTTTCATCTGACGCCCGCGAAACAACACAGTTCCTGTTTCATCTGACGCCCGAGACACAACACAGTTCCTGTTTCATCTGAAGCCCGCGAAACATCACAGTTCCTGTTTCATCTGATGCCCGAGACATAACACAGTTCCTGTTTCAACTGATGCCCGAGACACAACACAGTTCCTGTTTCATCTGACGCCCGCGAAACCACACAGTTCCTTTTTCATCTGACGCCCGAGACACAACACAGTTCCTGTTTCATCTGACGCCCACGAAACAACACAGTTCCTGTTTCATCTGACGCCCGAGACACAATACAGTTCCTGTTTCATCTGACGCCCGCGAAACAACACAGTTCCTGTTTCATCTGACGCCCGAGACACAACACAGTTCCTGTTTCATCTGACGCCCTCGAAACAAAACAGTTCCTGTTTCAACTGATGCCCGAGACACAACACAGTTCCTGTTTCATCTGACGCCCGCGAAACCACACAGTTCCTGTTTCATCTGACGCCCGCGAAACAACACAGTTCCTGTTTCATCTGATGCCCGAGACACAACACAGTTCCTGTTTCATCTGATGACCGAGACACAACACAGTTCCTTTTTCATCTGACGCCCGCGAAACAACACAGTTCCTGTTTCATCTGACGCCCGCGAAACAACACAGTTCCTGTTTCATCTGATGCCCGAGACACAACACAGTTCTTGTTTCATCTGATGCCCGAGACACAACACAGTTCCTGTTTCATCTGACGCCCGAGACACAACACAGTTCCTGTTTCATCTGACGCCCGCGAAACAACACAGTTCCTGTTTCATCTGACGCCCGAGACACAACACAGTTTCTGTTTCATTTGACGCCCGCGAAACAACACAGTTCCTGTTTCATCTGACGCCCGAGACACAACACAGTTCCTGTTTCATCTGACGCCCGCTAAACAACACAGTTCCTGTTTCATCTGACGCCCGAGACACAACACAGTTCCTGTTTCATCTGACGCCCGCTAAACAACACAGTTCCTGTTTCATCTGACGCCCGAGACACAACACAGTTCCTGTTTCATCTGACGCCCGAGACACAACACAGTTCCTGTTTCATCTGACGCCCGCGAAACAACACAGTTCCTGTTTCATCTGACGCCCGAGACACAACACAGTTCCTGTTTCATCTGACGCCCGCGAAACAACACAGTTCCTGTTTCATCTGACGCCCGAGACACAACACAGTTCCTGTTTCATCTGACGCCCGCTAAACAACACAGTTCCTGGTTTCATCTGACGCCCGAGACACAACACAGTTCCTGTTTCATCTGACGCCCGCTAAACAACACAGTTCCTGTTTCATCTGACGCCCGAGACACAACACAGTTCCTGTTTCATCTGACGCCCGAGACACAACACAGTTCCTGTTTCATCTGACGCCCGCGAAACAACACAGTTCCTGTTTCATCTGACGCCCGAGACACAACACAGTTCCTGTTTCATCTGACGCCCGCGAAACAACACAGTTCCTGTTTCATCTGACGCCCGAGACAAAACACAGTTCCTGTTTCATCTGACGCCCGCGAAACAACACAGTTCCTGTTTCATCTGACGCCCGAGACACAACACAGTTCCTGTTTCATCTGACGCCCGCTAAACAACACAGTTCCTGTTTCATCTGACGCCCGAGACACAACACAGTTCCTGTTTCATCTGACGCCCGCGAAACAACACAGTTCCTGTTTCATCTGACGCCCGAGACACAACACAGTTCCTGTTTCATCTGACGCCCGCGAAACATCACAGTTCCTGTTTCATCTGATGCCCGAGACATAACACAGTTCCTGTTTCAACTGATGCCCGAGACACAACACAGTTCCTGTTTCATCTGACGCCCGCGAAACCACACAGTTCCTTTTTCATCTGACGCCCGAGACACAACACAGTTCCTGTTTCATCTGACGCCCACGAAACAACACAGTTCCTGTTTCATCTGACGCCCGAGACACAATACAGTTCCTGTTTCATCTGACGCCCGCGAAACAACACAGTTCCTGTTTCATCTGACGCCCGAGACACAACACAGTTCCTGTTTCATCTGACGCCCTCGAAACAAAACAGTTCCTGTTTCATCTGACGCCCGAGACACAACACAGTTCCTGTTTCATCTGACGCCCGCGAAACAACACAGTTCCTGTTTCATCTGACGCCCGAGACACAACACAGTTCCTGTTTCATCTGACGCCCGCGAAACAACACAGTTCCTGTTTCATCTGATGCCCGAGACACAACACAGTTCCTGTTTCATCTGATGACCGAGACACAACACAGTTCCTTTTTCATCTGACGCCCGCGAAACAACACAGTTCCTGTTTCATCTGACGCCCGCGAAACAACACAGTTCCTGTTTCATCTGATGCCCGAGACACAACACAGTTCCTGTTTCATCTGATGCCCGAGACACAACACAGTTCCTGTTTCATCTGACGCCCGAGACACAACACAGTTCCTGTTTCATCTGACGCCCGCGAAACAACACAGTTCCTGTTTCATCTGACGCCCGAGACACAACACAGTTTCTGTTTCATTTGACGCCCGCGAAACAACACAGTTCCTGTTTCATCTGACGCCCGAGACACAACACAGTTCCTGTTTCATCTGACGCCCGCTAAACAACACAGTTCCTGTTTCATCTGACGCCCGAGACACAACACAGTTCCTGTTTCATCTGACGCCCGCTAAACAACACAGTGCCTGTTTCATCTGACGCCCGAGACACAACACAGTTCCTGTTTCATCTGACGCCCGAGACACAACACAGTTCCTGTTTCATCTGACGCCCGCGAAACAACACAGTTCCTGTTTCATCTGACGCCCGAGACAAAACACAGTTCCTGTTTCATCTGACGCCCGCGAAACAACACAGTTCCTGTTTCATCTGACGCCCGAGACACAACACAGTTCCTGTTTCATCTGACGCCCGCGAAACAACACAGTTCCTGTTTCATCTGACGCCCGAGACACAACACAGTTCCTGTTTCATCTGACGCCCGCGAAACAACACAGTTCCTGTTTCATCTGACGCCCGAGACACAACACAGTCCCTGTTTCATCTGACGCCCGCTAAACAACACAGTTCCTGTTTCATCTGACGCCCGAGACACAACACAATTCCTGTTTCATCTGACGCCCGAGACACAACACAGTTCCTGTTTCATCTGACGCCCGCTAAACAACACAGTTCCTGTTTCATCTGACGCCCGAGACACAACACAGTTCCTGTTTCATCTGACGCCCGCGAAACAACACAGTTCCTGTTTCATCTGATGCCCGAGACATAACACAGTTCCTGTTTCATCTGATTTCCCGAGACACAACACAGTTCCTGTTTCATCTGACGCCCGCGAAACAACACACATCCTGTTTCATCTGACGCCCGAGACATAAGACAGTTCCTGTTTCATCTGATGCCCGAGACACAACACAGTTCCTGTTTCATCTGACGCCCGCGAAACAACACAGTTCCTTTTTCATCTGACGCCCGAGACACAACACAGTTCCTGTTTCATTTGACGCCCACGAAACAACACAGTTCCTGTTTCATCTGATGCCCGAGACACAATACAGTTCCTGTTTCATCTGACGCCCGCGAAACAACACAGTTCCTGTTTCATCTGACGCCCGAGACACAACACAGTTCCTGTTTCATCTGACGCCCTCGAAACAACACAGTTCCTGTTTCATCTGACGCCCGAGACACAACACAGTTCCTGTTTCATCTGACGCCCGCGAAACAACACAGTTCCTGTTTCATCTGACGCCCGAGACACAACACAGTTCCTGTTTCATCTGACGCCCGCGAAACAACACAGTTCCTGTTTCATCTGACGCCCGAGACACAACACAGTTCCTGTTTCATCTGACGCCCGCTAAACAACACAGTTCCCGTTTCATCTGACGCCCGAGACACAACACAGTTCCTGTTTCATCTGACGCCCGCTAAACAACACAGTTCCTGTTTCATCTGACGCCCGAGACACAACACAGTTCCTGTTTCATCTGACGCCCGAGACACAACACAGTTCCTGTTTCATCTGACGCCCGCGAAACAACACAGTTCCTGTTTCATCTGACGCCCGCGAAACAACACAGTTCCTGTTTCATCTGACTCCCGAGACACAACACAGTTCCTGTTTCATCTGACGCCCGCGAAACAACACAGTTCCTGTTTCATCTGACGCCCGAGACACAACACAGTTCCTGTTTCATCTGACGCCCGCTAAACAACACAGTTCCTGTTTCATCTGACGCCCGAGACACAACACAGTTCCTGTTTCATCTGACGCCCGCGAAACAACACAGTTCCTGTTTCATCTGACGCCCGAGACACAACACAGTTCCTGTTTCATCTGACGCCCGCGAAACAACACAGTTCCTGTTTCATCTGATGCCCGAGACATAACACAGTTCCTGTTTCAACTGATGCCCGAGACACAACACAGTTCCTATTTCATCTGACGCCCGCGAAACCACACAGTTCCTTTTTCATCTGACGCCCGAGACACAACACAGTTCCTGTTTCATCTGACGCCCACGAAACAACACAGTTCCTGTTTCATCTGACGCCCGAGACACAATACAGTTCCTGTTTCATCTGACGCCCGCGAAACAACACAGTTCCTGTTTCATCTGACGCCCGAGACACAACACAGTTCCTGTTTCATCTGACGCCCTCGAAAGAAAACAGTTCCTGTTTCATCTGACGCCCGAGACACAACACAGTTCCTGTTTCATCTGACGCCCGCGAAACAACACAGTTCCTGTTTCATCTGACGCCCGAGACACAACACAGTTCCTGTTTCATCTGACGCCCGCGAAACAACACAGTTCCTGTTTCATCTGATGCCCGAGACACAACACAGTTCCTGTTTCATCTGATGACCGAGACAAAAAAACAGTTCCTTTTTCATCTGACGCCCGCGAAACAACACAGTTCCTGTTTCATCTGACGCCCGCGAAACAACACAGTTCCTGTTTCATCTGATGCCCGAGACACAACACAGTTCCTGTTTCATCTGATGCCCGAGACACAACACAGTTCCTGTTTCATCTGACGCCCGAGACACAACACAGTTCCTGTTTCATCTGACGCCCGCGAAACAACACAGTTCCTGTTTCATCTGACGCCCGAGACACAACACAGTTTCTGTTTCATTTGACGCCCGCGAAACAATACAGTTCCTGTTTCATCTGACGCCCGAGACACAACACAGTTCCTGTTTCATCTGACGCCCGCTAAACAACACAGTTCCTGTTTCATCTGACGCCCGAGACACAACACAGTTCCTGTTTCATCTGACGCCCGCTAAACAACACAGTTCCTGTTTCATCTGACGCCCGAGACACAACACAGTTCCTGTTTCATCTGACGCCCGAGACACAACACAGTTCCTGTTTCATCTGACGCCCGCGAAACAACACAGTTCCTGTTTCATCTGATGCCCGAGACACAACACAGTTCCTGTTTCATCTGACGCCCGCGAAACAACACAGTTCCTGTTTCATCTGACGCCCGAGACACAACACAGTTCCTGTTTCATCTGACGCCCGCGAAACAACACAGTTCCTGTTTCATCTGACGCCCGAGACACAACACAGTTCCTGTTTCATCTGACGCCCGCTAAACAACACAGTTCCTGTTTCATCTGACGCCCGAGACACAACACAGTCCCCGTTTCATCTGACGCCCGCGAAACAACACAGTTCCTGTTTCATCTGACGCCCGAGACACAACACAGTTCCTGTTTCATCTGACGCCCGAGACACAACACAGTTCCTGTTTCATCTGACGCCCGCTAAACAACACAGTTCCTGTTTCATCTGACGCCCGAGACACAACACAGTTCCTGTTTCATCTGACGCCCGCGAAACAACACAGTTCCTGTTTCATCTGATGCCCGAGACATAACACAGTTCCTGTTTCATCTGATGCCCGAGACACAACACAGTTCCTGTTTCATCTGACGCCCGCGAAACAACACAGTTCCTTTTTCATCTGACGCCCGAGACACAACACAGTTCCTGTTTCATCTGACGCCCACGAAACAACACAGTTCCTGTTTCATCTGACGCCCGAGACACAATACAGTTCCTGTTTCATCTGACGCCCGCGAAACAACACAGTTCCTGTTTCATCTGACGCCCGAGACACAACACAGTTCCTGTTTCATCTGACGCCCGCGAAACAACACAGTTCCTGTTTCATCTGACGCCCGAGACACAACACAGTTCCTGTTTCATCTGACGCCCGCGAAACAACACAGTTCCTGTTTCATCTGACGCCCGAGACACAACACAGTAACTGTTTCATCTGACGCCCGCGAAACAACACAGTTCCTGTTTCATCTGACGCCCGAGACACAACACAGTTCCTGTTTCATCTGACGCCCGCTAAACAACACAGTTCCTGTTTCATCTGACGCCCGAGACACAACACAGTCCCCGTTTCATCTGACGCCCGCGAAACAACACAGTTCCTGTTTCATCTGACGCCCGAGACACAACACAGTTCCTGTTTCATCTGACGCCCGAGACACAACACAGTTCCTGTTTCATCTGACGCCCGCTAAACAACACAGTTCCTGTTTCATCTGACGCCCGAGACACAACACAGTTCCTGTTTCATCTGACGCCCGCGAAACAACACAGTTCCTGTTTCATCTGATGCCCGAGACATAACACAGTTCCTGTTTCATCTGATGCCCGAGACACAACACAGTTCCTGTTTCATCTGACGCCCGCGAAACAACACAGTTCCTTTTTCATCTGACGCCCGAGACACAACACAGTTCCTGTTTCATCTGACGCCCACGAAACAACACAGTTCCTGTTTCATCTGACGCCCGAGAAAAAATACAGTTCCTGTTTCATCTGACGCCCGCGAAACAACACAGTTCCTGTTTCATCTGACGCCCGAGACACAACACAGTTCCTGTTTCATCTGACGCCCTCGAAACAAAACAGTTCCTGTTTCATCTGACGCCCGAGACACAACACAGTTCCTGTTTCATCTGACGCCCACGAAACAACACAGTTCCTGTTTCATCTGACGCCCGAGACACAACACTGTTCCTGTTTCATCTGACGCCCGCGAAACAACACAGTTCCTGTTTCATCTGATGCCCGAGACACAACACAGTTCCTGTTTCATCTGATGACCGAGACACAACACAGTTCCTTTTTCATCTGACGCCCGCTAAACAACACAGTTCCTGTTTCATCTGACGCCCGAGACACAACACAGTTCCTGTTTCATCTGACGCCCGCTAAACAACACAGTTCCTGTTTCATCTGACGCCCGAGACACAACACAGTTCCTGTTTCATCTGACGCCCGAGACACAACATAGTTCCTGTTTCATCTGACGCCCGCGAAACAACACAGTTCCTGTTTCATCTGATGCCCGAGACACAACACAGTTCCTGTTTCATCTGACGCCCGCGAAACAACACAGTTCCTGTTTCATCTGACGCCCGAGACACAACACGGTTCCTGTTTCATCTGACGCCCGCTAAACAACACAGTTCCTGTTTCATCTGACGCCCGAGACACAACACAGTTCCTGTTTCATCTGACGCCCGCGAAACAACACACATCCTGTTTCATCTGACGCCCGAGACATAAGACAGTTCCTGTTTCATCTGATGCCCGAGACACAACACAGTTCCTGTTTCATCTGACGCCCGCGAAACAACACAGTTCCTTTTTCATCTGACGCCCGAGACACAACACAGTTCCTGTTTCATTTGACGCCCACGAAACAACACAGTTCCTGTTTCATCTGATGCCCGAGACACAATACAGTTCCTGTTTCATCTGACGCCCGCGAAACAACACAGTTCCTGTTTCATCTGACGCCCGAGACACAACACAGTTCCTGTTTCATCTGACGCCCTCGAAACAACACAGTTCCTGTTTCATCTGACGCCCGAGACACAACACAGTTCCTGTTTCATCTGACGCCCGCGAAACAACACAGTTCCTGTTTCATCTGACGCCCGAGACACAACACAGTTCCTGTTTCATCTGACGCCCGCGAAACAACACAGTTCCTGTTTCATCTGACGCCCGAGACACAACACAGTTCCTGTTTCATCTGACGCCCGTAAACAACACAGTTCCCTGTTTCATCTGACGCCCGAGACACAACACAGTTCCTGTTTCATCTGACGCCCGCTAAACAACACAGTTCCTGTTTCATCTGACGCCCGAGACCCAACACAGTTCCTGTTTCATCTGACGCCCGAGACACAACACAGTTCCTGTTTCATCTGACGCCCGCGAAACAACACAGTTCCTGTTTCATCTGACGCCCGAGACACAACACAGTTCCTGTTTCATCTGACGCCCGCGAAACAACACAGTTCCTGTTTCATCTGACGCCCGAGACACAACACAGTTCCTGTTTCATCTGACGCCCGCGAAACAACACAGTTCCTGTTTCATCTGACGCCCGAGACACAACACAGTTCCTGTTTCATCTGACGCCCGCTAAACAACACAGTTCCTGTTTCATCTGACGCCCGAGACACAACACAGTTCCTGTTTCATCTGACGCCCGCGAAACAACACAGTTCCTGTTTCATCTGACGCCCGAGACACAACACAGTTCCTGTTTCATCTGACGCCCGCGAAACATCACAGTTCCTGTTTCATCTGATGCCCGAGACATAACACAGTTCCTGTTTCAACTGATGCCCGAGACACAACACAGTTCCTGTTTCATCTGACGCCCGCGAAACCACACAGTTCCTTTTTCATCTGACGCCCGAGACACAACACAGTTCCTGTTTCATCTGACGCCCACGAAACAACACAGTTCCTGTTTCATCTGACGCCCGAGACACAATACAGTTCCTGTTTCATCTGACGCCCGCGAAACAACACAGTTCCTGTTTCATCTGACGCCCGAGACACAACACAGTTCCTGTTTCATCTGACGCCCTCGAAACAAAACAGTTCCTGTTTCATCTGACGCCCGAGACACAACACAGTTCCTGTTTCATCTGACGCCCGCGAAACAACACAGTTCCTGTTTCATCTGACGCCCGAGACACAACACAGTTCCTGTTTCATCTGACGCCCGCGAAACAACACAGATCCTGTTTCATCTGACGCCCGAGACACAACACAGTTCCTGTTTCATCTGACGCCCGAGACACAACACAGTTCCTGTTTCATCTGACGCCCGCGAAACAACACAGTTCCTGTTTCATCTGATGCCCGAGACACAACACAGTTCCTGTTTCATCTGACGCCCGAGACACAACACAGTTCCTGTTTCATCTGACGCCCGCGAAACAACACAGTTCCTGTTTCATCTGACGCCCGAGACACAACACAGTTCCTGTTTCATCTGACGCCCGCGAAACAACACAGTTCCTGTTTCATCTGACGCCCAAGACACAACACAGTTCCTGTTTCATCTGACGCCCGCTAAACAACACAGTTCCTGTTTCATCTGACGCCCGAGACACAACACAGTTCCTGTTTCATCTGACGCCCGCTAAACAACACAGTTCCTGTTTCATCTGACGCCCGAGACACAACACAGTTCCTGTTTCATCTGACGCCCGAGACACAACACAGTTCCTGTTTCATCTGACGCCCGCTAAACAACACAGTTCCTGTTTCATCTGACGCCCGAGACACAACACAGTTCCTGTTTCATCTGACGCCCGCGAAACAACACAGTTCCTGTTTCATCTGACGCCCGAGACACAACACAGTTCCTGTTTCATCTGACGCCCGAGACACAACACAGTTCCTGTTTCATCTGACGCCCGCGAAACAACACACATCCTGTTTCATCTGACGCCCGAGACATAAGACAGTTCCTGTTTCATCTGATGCCCGAGACACAACACAGTTCCTGTTTCATCTGACGCCCGCGAAACAACACAGTTCCTTTTTCATCTGACGCCCGAGACACAACACAGTTCCTGTTTCATTTGACGCCCACGAAACAACACAGTTCCTGTTTCATCTGATGCCCGAGACACAATACAGTTCCTGTTTCATATGACGCCCGCGAAACAACACAGTTCCTGTTTCATCTGACGCCCGAGACACAACACAGTTCCTGTTTCATCTGACGCCCTCGAAACAACACAGTTCCTGTTTCATCTGACGCCCGAGACACAACACAGTTCCTGTTTCATCTGACGCCCGCGAAACAACACAGTTCCTGTTTCATCTGACGCCCGAGACACAACACAGTTCCTGTTTCATCTGACGCCCGCGAAACAACACAGTTCCTGTTTCATCTGACGCCCGAGACACAACACAGTTCCTGTTTCATCTGACGCCCGTAAACAACACAGTTCCCTGTTTCATCTGACGCCCGAGACACAACACAGTTCCTGTTTCATCTGACGCCCGCTAAACAACACAGTTCCTGTTTCATCTGACGCCCGAGACACAACACAGTTCCTGTTTCATCTGACGCCCGAGACACAACACAGTTCCTGTTTCATCTGACGCCCGCGAAACAACACAGTTCCTGTTTCATCTGACGCCCGAGACACAACACAGTTCCTGTTTCATCTGACGCCCGCGAAACAACACAGTTCCTGTTTCATCTGACGCCCGAGACACAACACAGTTCCTGTTTCATCTGACGCCCGCGAAACAACACAGTTCCTGTTTCATCTGACGCCCGAGACACAACACAGTTCCTGTTTCATCTGACGCCCGCTAAACAACACAGTTCCTGTTTCATCTGACGCCCGAGACACAACACAGTTCCTGTTTCATCTGACGCCCGCGAAACAACACAGTTCCTGTTTCATCTGACGCCCGAGACACAACACAGTTCCTGTTTCATCTGACGCCCGCGAAACATCACAGTTCCTGTTTCATCTGATGCCCGAGACATAACACAGTTCCGGTTTCAACTGATGCCCGAGACACAACACAGTTCCTGTTTCATCTGACGCCCGCGAAACCACACAGTTCCTTTTTCATCTGACGCCCGAGACACAACACAGTTCCTGTTTCATCTGACGCCCACGAAACAACACAGTTCCTGTTTCATCTGACGCCCGAGACACAATACAGTTCCTGTTTCATCTGACGCCCGCGAAACAACACAGTTCCTGTTTCATCTGACGCCCGAGACACAACACAGTTCCTGTTTCATCTGACGCCCTCGAAACAAAACAGTTCCTGTTTCATCTGACGCCCTCGAAACAAAACAGTTCCTGTTTCATCTGACGCCCGCGAAACAACACAGTTCCTGTTTCATCTGACGCCCGAGACACAACACAGTTCCTGTTTCATCTGACGCCCGCGAAACAACACAGATCCTGTTTCATCTGACGCCCGAGACACAACACAGTTCCTGTTTCATCTGACGCCCGAGACACAACACAGTTCCTGTTTCATCTGACGCCCGCGAAACAACACAGTTCCTGTTTCATCTGATGCCCGAGACACAACACAGTTCCTGTTTCATCTGACGCCCGAGACACAACACAGTTCCTGTTTCATCTGACGCCCGCGAAACAACACAGTTCCTGTTTCATCTGACGCCCGAGACACAACACAGTTCCTGTTTCATCTGACGCCCGCGAAACAACACAGTTCCTGTTTCATCTGACGCCCGAGACACAACACAGTTCCTGTTTCATCTGACGCCCGCTAAACAACACAGTTCCTGTTTCATCTGACGCCCGAGACACAACACAGTTCCTGTTTCATCTGACGCCCGCTAAACAACACAGTTCCTGTTTCATCTGACGCCCGAGACACAACACAGTTCCTGTTTCATCTGACGCCCGAGACACAACACAGTTCCTGTTTCATCTGACGCCCGAGACACAACACAGTTCCTGTTTCATCTGACGCCCGCTAAACAACACAGTTCCTGTTTCATCTGACGCCCGAGACACAACACAGTTCCTGTTTCATCTGACGCCCGAGACACAACACAGTTCCTGTTTCATCTGACGCCCGAGACACAACACAGTTCCTGTTTCATCTGACGCCCGCGAAACAACACAGTTCCTGTTTCATCTGACGCCCGAGACACAACACAGTTCCTGTTTCATCTGATGCCCGCGAAACAACACAGTTCCTGTTTCATCTGACGCCCGAGACACAACACAGTTCCTGTTTCATCTGACGCCCGCGCAACAACACAGTTCCTGTTTCATCTGACGCCCGAGACACAACACAGTTCCTGTTTCATCTGACGCCCGCTAAACAACAAAGTTCCTGTTTCATCTGACGCCCGAGACACAACACAGTTCCTGTTTCATCTGACGCCCGCGAAACAACACAGTTCCTGTTTCATCTGACGCCCGAGACACAACACAGTTCCTGTTTCATCTGACGCCCGCGAAACATCACAGTTCCTGTTTCATCTGATGCCCGAGACATAACACAGTTCCTGTTTCAACTGATGCCCGAGACACAACACAGTTCCTGTTTCATCTGACGCCCGCGAAACCACACAGTTCCTTTTTCATCTGACGCCCGAGACACAACACAGTTCCTGTTTCATCTGACGCCCACGAAACAACACAGTTCCTGTTTCATCTGACGCCCGAGACACAATACAGTTCCTGTTTCATCTGACGCCCGCGAAACAACACAGTTCCTGTTTCATCTGACGCCCGAGACACAACACAGTTCCTGTTTCATCTGACGCCCTCGAAACAAAACAGTTCCTGTTTCAACTGATGCCCGAGACACAACACAGTTCCTGTTTCATCTGACGCCCGCGAAACCACACAGTTCCTGTTTCATCTGACGCCCGCGAAACAACACAGTTCCTGTTTCATCTGATGCCCGAGACACAACACAGTTCCTGTTTCATCTGATGACCGAGACACAACACAGTTCCTTTTTCATCTGACGCCCGCGAAACAACACAGTTCCTGTTTCATCTGACGCCCGCGAAACAACACAGTTCCTGTTTCATCTGATGCCCGAGACACAACACAGTTCCTGTTTCATCTGATGCCCGAGACACAACACAGTTCCTGTTTCATCTGACGCCCGAGACACAACACAGTTCCTGTTTCATCTGACGCCCGCGAAACAACACAGTTCCTGTTTCATCTGACGCCCGAGACACAACACAGTTTCTGTTTCATTTGACGCCCGCGAAACAACACAGTTCCTGTTTCATCTGACGCCCGAGACACAACACAGTTCCTGTTTCATCTGACGCCCGCTAAACAACACAGTTCCTGTTTCATCTGACGCCCGAGACACAACACAGTTCCTGTTTCATCTGACGCCCGCTAAACAACACAGTTCCTGTTTCATCTGACGCCCGAGACACAACACAGTTCCTGTTTCATCTGACGCCCGAGACACAACACAGTTCCTGTTTCATCTGACGCCCGCGAAACAACACAGTTCCTGTTTCATCTGACGCCCGAGACACAACACAGTTCCTGTTTCATCTGACGCCCGCGAAACAACACAGTTCCTGTTTCATCTGACGCCCGAGACACAACACAGTTCCTGTTTCATCTGACGCCCGCTAAACAGGACAGTTCCTGTTTCATCTGACGCCCGAGACACAACACAGTTCCTGTTTCATCTGACGCCCGCTAAACAACACAGTTCCTGTTTCATCTGACGCCCGAGACACAACACAGTTCCTGTTTCATCTGACGCCCGAGACACAACACAGTTCCTGTTTCATCTGACGCCCGCGAAACAACACAGTTCCTGTTTCATCTGACGCCCGAGACACAACACAGTTCCTGTTTCATCTGACGCCCGCGAAACAACACAGTTCCAGTTTCATCTGACGCCCGAGACAAAACACAGTTCCTGTTTCATCTGACGCCCGCGAAACAACACAGTTCCTGTTTCATCTGACGCCCGAGACACAACACAGTTCCTGTTTCATCTGACGCCCGCGAAACATCACAGTTCCTGTTTCATCTGATGCCCGAGACATAACACAGTTCCTGTTTCAACTGATGCCCGAGACACAACACAGTTCCTGTTTCATCTGACGCCCGCGAAACCACACAGTTCCTTTTTCATCTGACGCCCGAGACACAACACAGTTCCTGTTTCATCTGACGCCCACGAAACAACACAGTTCCTGTTTCATCTGACGCCCGAGACACAATACAGTTCCTGTTTCATCTGACGCCCGCGAAACAACACAGTTCCTGTTTCATCTGACGCCCGAGACACAACACAGTTCCTGTTTCATCTGACGCCCTCGAAACAAAACAGTTCCTGTTTCATCTGACGCCCGAGACACAACACAGTTCCTGTTTCATCTGACGCCCGCGAAACAACACAGTTCCTGTTTCATCTGACGCCCGAGACACAACACAGTTCCTGTTTCATCTGACGCCCGCGAAACAACACAGTTCCTGTTTCATCTGATGCCCGAGACACAACACAGTTCCTGTTTCATCTGATGACCGAGACACAACACAGTTCCTTTTTCATCTGACGCCCGCGAAACAACACAGTTCCTGTTTCATCTGACGCCCGCGAAACAACACAGTTCCTGTTTCATCTGATGCCCGAGACACAACACAGTTCCTGTTTCATCTGATGCCCGAGACACAACACAGTTCCTGTTTCATCTGACGCCCGAGACACAACACAGTTCCTGTTTCATCTGACGCCCGCGAAACAACACAGTTCCTGTTTCATCTGACGCCCGAGACACAACACAGTTTCTGTTTCATTTGACGCCCGCGAAACAACACAGTTCCTGTTTCATCTGACGCCCGAGACACAACACAGTTCCTGTTTCATCTGACGCCCGCTAAACAACACAGTTCCTGTTTCATCTGACGCCCGAGACACAACACAGTTCCTGTTTCATCTGACGCCCGCGAAACAACACACATCCTGTTTCATCTGACGCCCGAGACATAAGACAGTTCCTGTTTCATCTGATGCCCGAGACACAACACAGTTCCTGTTTCATCTGATGCCCGCGAAACAACACAGTTCCTTTTTCATCTGACGCCCGAGACACAACACAGTTCCTGTTTCATTTGACGCCCACGAAACAACACAGTTCCTGTTTCATCTGATGCCCGAGACACAACACAGTTCCTGTTTCATCTGACGCCCGCGAAACAACACAGTTCCTGTTTCATCTGACGCCCGAGACACAACACAGTTCCTGTTTCATCTGACGCCCTCGAAACAACACAGTTCCTGTTTCATCTGACGCCCGAGACACAACACAGTTCCTGTTTCATCTGACGCCCGCGAAACAACACAGTTCCTGTTTCATCTGACGCCCGAGACACAACACAGTTCCTGTTTCATCTGACGCCCGCGAAACAACACAGTTCCTGTTTCATCTGACGCCCGAGACACAACACAGTTCCTGTTTCATCTGACGCCCGCTAAACAACACAGTTCCCGTTTCATCTGACGCCCGAGACACAACACAGTTCCTGTTTCATCTGACGCCCGCTAAACAACACAGTTCCTGTTTCATCTGACGCCCGAGACACAACACAGTTCCTGTTTCATCTGACGCCCGCGCAACAACACAGTTCCTGTTTCATCTGACGCCCGAGACACAACACAGTTCCTGTTTCATCTGACGCCCGCTAAACAACAAAGTTCCTGTTTCATCTGACGCCCGAGACACAACACAGTTCCTGTTTCATCTGACGCCCGCGAAACAACACAGTTCCTGTTTCATCTGACGCCCGAGACACAACACAGTTCCTGTTTCATCTGACGCCCGCGAAACATCACAGTTCCTGTTTCATCTGATGCCCGAGACATAACACAGTTCCTGTTTCAACTGATGCCCGAGACACAACACAGTTCCTGTTTCATCTGACGCCCGCGAAACCACACAGTTCCTTTTTCATCTGACGCCCGAGACACAACACAGTTCCTGTTTCATCTGACGCCCACGAAACAACACAGTTCCTGTTTCATCTGACGCCCGAGACACAATACAGTTCCTGTTTCATCTGACGCCCGCGAAAAAACACAGTTCCTGTTTCATCTGACGCCCGAGACACAACACAGTTCCTGTTTCATCTGACGCCCTCGAAACAAAACAGTTCCTGTTTCAACTGATGCCCGAGACACAACACAGTTCCTGTTTCATCTGACGCCCGCGAAACCACACAGTTCCTGTTTCATCTGACGCCCGCGAAACAACACAGTTCCTGTTTCATCTGATGCCCGAGACACAACACAGTTCCTGTTTCATCTGATGACCGAGACACAACACAGTTCCTTTTTCATCTGACGCCCGCGAAACAACACAGTTCCTGTTTCATCTGACGCCCGCGAAACAACACAGTTCCTGTTTCATCTGATGCCCGAGACACAACACAGTTCCTGTTTCATCTGATGCCCGAGACACAACACAGTTCCTGTTTCATCTGACGCCCGAGACACAACACAGTTCCTGTTTCATCTGACGCCCGCGAAACAACACAGTTCCTGTTTCATCTGACGCCCGAGACACAACACAGTTTCTGTTTCATTTGACGCCCGCGAAACAACACAGTTCCTGTTTCATCTGACGCCCGAGACACAACACAGTTCCTGTTTCATCTGACGCCCGCTAAACAACACAGTTCCTGTTTCATCTGACGCCCGAGACACAACACAGTTCCTGTTTCATCTGACGCCCGCTAAACAACACAGTTCCTGTTTCATCTGACGCCCGAGACACAACACAGTTCCTGTTTCATCTGACGCCCGAGACACAACACAGTTCCTGTTTCATCTGACGCCCGCGAAACAACACAGTTCCTGTTTCATCTGACGCCCGAGACACAACACAGTTCCTGTTTCATATGACGCCCGCGAAACAACACAGTTCCTGTTTCATCTGACGCCCGAGACACAACACAGTTCCTGTTTCATCTGACGCCCGCTAAACAGGACAGTTCCTGTTTCATCTGACGCCCGAGACACAATACAGTTCCTGTTTCATCTGACGCCCGCTAAACAACACAGTTCCTGTTTCATCCGACGCCCGAGACACAACACAGTTCCTGTTTCATCTGACGCCCGAGACACAACACAGTTCCTGTTTCATCTGACGCCCGCGAAACAACACAGTTCCTGTTTCATCTGACGCCCGAGACACAACACAGTTCCTGTTTCATCTGACGCCCGCGAAACAACACAGTTCCAGTTTCATCTGACGCCCGAGACAAAACACAGTTCCTGTTTCATCTGACGCCCGCGAAACAACACAGTTCCTGTTTCATCTGACGCCCGAGACACAACACAGTTCCTGTTTCATCTGACGCCCGCGAAACATCACAGTTCCTGTTTCATCTGATGCCCGAGACATAACACAGTTCCTGTTTCAACTGATGCCCGAGACACAACACAGTTCCTGTTTCATCTGACGCCCGCGAAACCACACAGTTCCTTTTTCATCTGACGCCCGAGACACAACACAGTTCCTGTTTCATCTGACGCCCACGAAACAACACAGTTCCTGTTTCATCTGACGCCCGAGACACAATACAGTTCCTGTTTCATCTGACGCCCGCGAAACAACACAGTTCCTGTTTCATCTGACGCCCGAGACACAACACAGTTCCTGTTTCATCTGACGCCCTCGAAACAAAACAGTTCCTGTTTCATCTGACGCCCGAGACACAACACAGTTCCTGTTTCATCTGACGCCCGCGAAACAACACAGTTCCTGTTTCATCTGACGCCCGAGACACAACACAGTTCCTGTTTCATCTGACGCCCGCGAAACAACACAGTTCCTGTTTCATCTGATGCCCGAGACACAACACAGTTCCTGTTTCATCTGATGACCGAGACACAACACAGTTCCTTTTTCATCTGACGCCCGCGAAACAACACAGTTCCTGTTTCATCTGACGCCCGCGAAACAACACAGTTCCTGTTTCATCTGATGCCCGAGACACAACACAGTTCCTGTTTCATCTGATGCCCGAGACACAACACAGTTCCTGTTTCATCTGACGCCCGAGACACAACACAGTTCCTGTTTCATCTGACGCCCGCGAAACAACACAGTTCCTGTTTCATCTGACGCCCGAGACACAACACAGTTTCTGTTTCATTTGACGCCCGCGAAACAACACAGTTCCTGTTTCATCTGACGCCCGAGACACAACACAGTTCCTGTTTCATCTGACGCCCGCTAAACAACACAGTTCCTGTTTCATCTGACGCCCGAGACACAACACAGTTCCTGTTTCATCTGACGCCCGCTAAACAACACAGTGCCTGTTTCATCTGACGCCCGAGACACAACACAGTTCCTGTTTCATCTGACGCCCGAGACACAACACAGTTCCTGTTTCATCTGACGCCCGCGAAACAACACAGTTCCTGTTTCATCTGACGCCCGAGACAAAACACAGTTCCTGTTTCATCTGACGCCCGCGAAACAACACAGTTCCTGTTTCATCTGACGCCCGAGACACAACACAGTTCCTGTTTCATCTGACGCCCGCGAAACAACACAGTTCCTGTTTCATCTGACGCCCGAGACACAACACAGTTCCTGTTTCATCTGACGCCCGCGAAACAACACAGTTCCTGTTTCATCTGACGCCCGAGACACAACACAGTCCCTGTTTCATCTGACGCCCGCTAAACAACACAGTTCCTGTTTCATCTGACGCCCGAGACACAACACAGTTCCTGTTTCATCTGACGCCCGCGAAACAACACACATCCTGTTTCATCTGACGCCCGAGGCATAAGACAGTTCCTGTTTCATCTGATGCCCGAGACACAACACAGTTCCTGTTTCATCTGATGCCCGCGAAACAACACAGTTCCTTTTTCATCTGACGCCCGAGACACAACACAGTTCCTGTTTCATTTGACGCCCACGAAACAACACAGTTCCTGTTTCATCTGATGCCCGAGACACAACACAGTTCCTGTTTCATCTGACGCCCGCGAAACAACACAGTTCCTGTTTCATCTGACGCCCGAGACACAACACAGTTCCTGTTTCATCTGACGCCCTCGAAACAACACAGTTCCTGTTTCATCTGACGCCCGAGACACAACACAGTTCCTGTTTCATCTGACGCCCGCGAAACAACACAGTTCCTGTTTCATCTGACGCCCGAGACACAACACAGTTCCTGTTTCATCTGACGCCCGCGAAACAACACAGTTCCTGTTTCATCTGACGCCCGAGACACAACACAGTTCCTGTTTCATCTGACGCCCGCTAAACAACACAGTTCCCGTTTCATCTGACGCCCGAGACACAACACAGTTCCTGTTTCATCTGACGCCCGCTAAACAACACAGTTCCTGTTTCATCTGACGCCCGAGACACAACACAGTTCCTGTTTCATCTGACGCCCGAGACACAACACAGTTCCTGTTTCATCTGACGCCCGCGAAACAACACAGTTCCTGTTTCATCTGATGCCCGAGACACAACACAGTTCCTGTTTCATCTGATGACCGAGACACAACACAGTTCCTTTTTCATCTGACGCCCGCGAAACAACACAGTTCCTGTTTCATCTGACGCCCGCGAAACAACACACATCCTGTTTCATCTGATGCCCGAGACACAACACAGTTCCTGTTTCATCTGATGCCCGAGACACAACACAGTTCCTGTTTCATCTGACGCCCGAGACACAACACAGTTCCTGTTTCATCTGACGCCCGCGAAACAACACAGTTCCTGTTTCATCTGACGCCCGAGACACAACACAGTTTCTGTTTCATTTGACGCCCGCGAAACAACACAGTTCCTGTTTCATCTGACGCCCGAGACACAACACAGTTCCTGTTTCATCTGACGCCCGCTAAACAACACAGTTCCTGTTTCATCTGACGCCCGAGACACAACACAGTTCCTGTTTCATCTGACGCCCGCTAAACAACACAGTGCCTGTTTCATCTGACGCCCGAGACACAACACAGTTCCTGTTTCATCTGACGCCCGAGACACAACACAGTTCCTGTTTCATCTGACGCCCGCGAAACAACACAGTTCCTGTTTCATCTGACGCCCGAGACAAAACACAGTTCCTGTTTCATCTGACGCCCGCGAAACAACACAGTTCCTGTTTCATCTGACGCCCGAGACACAACACAGTTCCTGTTTCATCTGACGCCCGCGAAACAACACAGTTCCTGTTTCATCTGACGCCCGAGACACAACACAGTTCCTGTTTCATCTGACGCCCGCGAAACAACACAGTTCCTGTTTCATCTGACGCCCGAGACACAACACAGTCCCTGTTTCATCTGACGCCCGCTAAACAACACAGTTCCTGTTTCATCTGACGCCCGAGACACAACACAGTTCCTGTTTCATCTGACGCCCGAGACACAACACAGTTCCTGTTTCATCTGACGCCCGCTAAACAACACAGTTCCTGTTTCATCTGACGCCCGAGACACAACACAGTTCCTGTTTCATCTGACGCCCGCGAAACAACACAGTTCCTGTTTCATCTGATGCCCGAGACATAACACAGTTCCTGTTTCATCTGATGCCCGAGACACAACACAGTTCCTGTTTCATCTGACGCCCGCGAAACAACACACATCCTGTTTCATCTGACGCCCGAGACATAAGACAGTTCCTGTTTCAATTGATGCCCGAGACACAACACAGTTCCTGTTTCATCTGACGCCCGCGAAACAACACAGTTCCTTTTTCATCTGACGCCCGAGACACAACACAGTTCCTGTTTCATTTGACGCCCACGAAACAACACAGTTCCTGTTTCATCTGATGCCCGAGACACAATACAGTTCCTGTTTCATCTGACGCCCGCGAAACAACACAGTTCCTGTTTCATCTGACGCCCGAGACACAACACAGTTCCTGTTTCATCTGACGCCCTCGAAACAACACAGTTCCTGTTTCATCTGACGCCCGAGACACAACACAGTTCCTGTTTCATCTGACGCCCGCGAAACAACACAGTTCCTGTTTCATCTGACGCCCGAGACACAACACAGTTCCTGTTTCTTCTGACGCCCGCGAAACAACACAGTTCCTGTTTCATCTGACGCCCGAGACACAACACAGTTCCTGTTTCATCTGACGCCCGCTAAACAACACAGTTCCCGTTTCATCTGACGCCCGAGACACAACACAGTTCCTGTTTCATCTGACGCCCGCTAAACAACACAGTTCCTGTTTCATCTGACGCCCGAGACACAACACAGTTCCTGTTTCATCTGACGCCCGAGACACAACACAGTTCCTGTTTCATCTGACGCCCGCGAAACAACACAGTTCCTGTTTCATCTGACGCCCGAGACACAACACAGTTCCTGTTTCATCTGACGCCCGCGAAACAACACAGTTCCTGTTTCATCTGACGCCCGAGACACAACACAGTTCCTGTTTCATCTGACGCCCGCGAAACAACACAGTTCCTGTTTCATCTGACGCCCGAGACACAACACAGTTCCTGTTTCATCTGACGCCCGCTAAACAACACAGTTCCTGTTTCATCTGACGCCCGAGACACAACACAGTTCCTGTTTCATCTGACGCCCGCGAAACAACACAGTTCCTGTTTCATCTGACGCCCGAGACACAACACAGTTCCTGTTTCATCTGACGCCCGCGAAACAACACAGTTCCTGTTTCATCTGATGCCCGAGACATAACACAGTTCCTGTTTCAACTGATGCCCGAGACACAACACAGTTCCTATTTCATCTGACGCCCGCGAAACCACACAGTTCCTTTTTCATCTGACGCCCGAGACACAACACAGTTCCTGTTTCATCTGACGCCCACGAAACAACACAGTTCCTGTTTCATCTGACGCCCGAGACACAATACAGTTCCTGTTTCATCTGACGCCCGCGAAACAACACAGTTCCTGTTTCATCTGACGCCCGAGACACAACACAGTTCCTGTTTCATCTGACGCCCTCGAAAGAAAACAGTTCCTGTTTCATCTGACGCCCGAGACACAACACAGTTCCTGTTTCATCTGACGCCCGCGAAACAACACAGTTCCTGTTTCATCTGACGCCCGAGACACAACACAGTTCCTGTTTCATCTGACGCCCGCGAAACAACACAGTTCCTGTTTCATCTGACGCCCGAGACACAACACAGTTCCTGTTTCATCTGACGCCCGCGAAACAACACAGTTCCTGTTTCATCTGATGCCCGAGACACAACACAGTTCCTGTTTCATCTGATGACCGAAAAAAAAAACAGTTCCTTTTTCATCTGACGCCCGCGAAACAACACAGTTCCTGTTTCATCTGACGCCCGCGAAACAACACAGTTCCTGTTTCATCTGATGCCCGAGACACAACACAGTTCCTGTTTCATCTGATGCCCGAGACACAACACAGTTCCTGTTTCATCTGACGCCCGAGACACAACACAGTTCCTGTTTCATCTGACGCCCGCGAAACAACACAGTTCCTGTTTCATCTGACGCCCGAGACACAACACAGTTTCTGTTTCATTTGACGCCCGCGAAACAATACAGTTCCTGTTTCATCTGACGCCCGAGACACAACACAGTTCCTGTTTCATCTGACGCCCGCTAAACAACACAGTTCCTGTTTCATCTGACGCCCGAGACACAACACAGTTCCTGTTTCATCTGACGCCCGCTAAACAACACAGTTCCTGTTTCATCTGACGCCCGAGACACAACACAGTTCCTGTTTCATCTGATGCCCGAGACACAACACAGTTCCTGTTTCATCTGACGCCCGCGAAACAACACAGTTCCTGTTTCATCTGATGCCCGAGACACAACACAGTTCCTGTTTCATCTGACGCCCGCGAAACAACACAGTTCCTGTTTCATCTGACGCCCGAGACACAACACAGTTCCTGTTTCATCTGACGCCCGCGAAACAACACAGTTCCTGTTTCATCTGACGCCCGAGACACAACACAGTTCCTGTTTCATCTGACGCCCGCTAAACAACACAGTTCCTGTTTCATCTGACGCCCGAGACACAACACAGTCCCCGTTTCATCTGACGCCCGCGAAACAACACAGTTCCTGTTTCATCTGACGCCCGAGACACAACACAGTTCCTGTTTCATCTGACGCCCGAGACACAACACAGTTCCTGTTTCATCTGACGCCCGCTAAACAACACAGTTCCTGTTTCATCTGACGCCCGAGACACAACACAGTTCCTGTTTCATCTGACGCCCGCGAAACAACACAGTTCCTGTTTCATCTGATGCCCGAGACATAACACAGTTCCTGTTTCATCTGATGCCCGAGACACAACACAGTTCCTGTTTCATCTGACGCCCGCGAAACAACACAGTTCCTTTTTCATCTGACGCCCGAGACACAACACAGTTCCTGTTTCATCTGACGCCCACGAAACAACACAGTTCCTGTTTCATCTGACGCCCGAGACACAATACAGTTCCTGTTTCATCTGACGCCCGCGAAACAACACAGTTCCTGTTTCATCTGACGCCCGAGACACAACACAGTTCCTGTTTCATCTGACGCCCGCGAAACAACACAGTTCCTGTTTCATCTGACGCCCGAGACACAACACAGTTCCTGTTTCATCTGACGCCCGCGAAACAACACAGTTCCTGTTTCATCTGACGCCCGAGACACAACACAGTAACTGTTTCATCTGACGCCCGCGAAACAACACAGTTCCTGTTTCATCTGACGCCCGAGACACAACACAGTTCCTGTTTCATCTGACGCCCGCTAAACAACACAGTTCCTGTTTCATCTGACGCCCGAGACACAACACAGTCCCCGTTTCATCTGACGCCCGCGAAACAACACAGTTCCTGTTTCATCTGACGCCCGAGACACAACACAGTTCCTGTTTCATCTGACGCCCGAGACACAACACAGTTCCTGTTTCATCTGACGCCCGCTAAACAACACAGTTCCTGTTTCATCTGACGCCCGAGACACAACACAGTTCCTGTTTCATCTGACGCCCGCGAAACAACACAGTTCCTGTTTCATCTGATGCCCGAGACATAACACAGTTCCTGTTTCATCTGATGCCCGAGACACAACACAGTTCCTGTTTCATCTGACGCCCGCGAAACAACACAGTTCCTTTTTCATCTGACGCCCGAGACACAACACAGTTCCTGTTTCATCTGACGCCCACGAAACAACACAGTTCCTGTTTCATCTGACGCCCGCGAAAAAATACAGTTCCTGTTTCATCTGACGCCCGAGACACAACACAGTTCCTGTTTCATCTGACGCCCGCTAAACAACACAGTTCCTGTTTCATCTGACGCCCGAGACACAACACAGTTCCTGTTTCATCTGACGCCCGAGACACAACACAGTTCCTGTTTCATCTGACGCCCGCTAAACAACACAGTTCCTGTTTCATCTGACGCCCGAGACACAACACAGTTCCTGTTTCATCTGACGCCCGCGAAACAACACAGTTCCTGTTTCATCTGATGCCCGAGACATAACACAGTTCCTGTTTCATCTGATGCCCGAGACACAAACAGTTCCTGTTTCATCTGACGCCCGCGAAACAACACACATCCTGTTTCATCTGACGCCCGAGACATAAGACAGTTCCTGTTTCATCTGATGCCCGAGACACAACACAGTTCCTGTTTCATCTGACGCCCGCGAAACAACACAGTTCCTTTTTCATCTGACGCCCGAGACAAAACACAGTTCCTGTTTCATTTGACGCCCACGAAACAACACAGTTCCTGTTTCATCTGATGCCCGAGACACAATACAGTTCCTGTTTCATCTGACGCCCGCGAAACAACACAGTTCCTGTTTCATCTGACGCCCGAGACACAACACAGATCCTGTTTCATCTGACGCCCTCGAAACAACACAGTTCCTGTTTCATCTGACGCCCGAGACACAAGACAGTTCCTGTTTCATCTGACGCCCGCGAAACAACACAGTTCCTGTTTCATCTGACGCCCGAGACACAACACAGTTCCTGTTTCTTCTGACGCCCGCGAAACAACACAGTTCCTGTTTCATCTGACGCCCGAGACACAACACAGTTCCTGTTTCATCTGACGCCCGCTAAACAACACAGTTCCCGTTTCATCTGACGCCCGAGACACAACACAGTTCCTGTTTCATCTGACGCCCACTAAACAACACAGTTCCTGTTTCATCTGACGCCCGAGACACAACACAGTTCCTGTTTCATCTGACGCCCGAGACACAACACAGTTCCTGTTTCATCTGACGACGGCGAAACAACACAGTTCCTGTTTCATCTGACGCCCGAGACACAACACAGTTCCGGTTTCATCTGACGCCCGCGAAACAACACAGTTCCTGTTTCATCTGACGCCCGAGACACAACACAGTTCCTGTTTCATCTGACGCCCGCGAAACAACACAGTTCCTGTTTCATCTGACGCCCGAGACACAACACAGTTCCTGTTTCATCTGACGCCCGCTAAACAACACAGTTCCTGTTTCATCTGACGCCCGAGACACAACACAGTTCCTGTTTCATCTGACGCCCGCGAAACAACACAGTTCCTGTTTCATCTGATGCCCGAGACATAACACAGTTCCTGTTTCAACTGATGCCCGAGACACAACACAGTTCCTATTTCATCTGACGCCCGCGAAACCACACAGTTCCTTTTTCATCTGACGCCCAAGACACAACACAATTCCTGTTTCATCTGACGCCCACGAAACAACACAGTTCCTGTTTCATCTGACGCCCGAGACACAATACAGTTCCTGTTTCATCTGACGCCCGCGAAACAACACAGTTCCTGTTTCATCTGACGCCCGAGACACAACACAGTTCCTGTTTCATCTGACGCCCTCGAAAGAAAACAGTTCCTGTTTCATCTGACGCCCGAGACACAACACAGTTCCTGTTTCATCTGACGCCCGCGAAACAACACAGTTCCTGTTTCATCTGACGCCCGAGACACAACACAGTTCCTGTTTCATCTGACGCCCGCGAAACAACACAGTTCCTGTTTCATCTGACGCCCGAGACACAACACAGTTCCTGTTTCATCTGACGCCCGCGAAACAACACAGTTCCTGTTTCATCTGATGCCCGAGACACAACACAGTTCCTGTTTCATCTGATGACCGAGACAAAAAAACAGTTCCTTTTTCATCTGACGCCCGCGAAACAACACAGTTCCTGTTTCATCTGACGCCCGCGAAACAACACAGTTCCTGTTTCATCTGATGCCCGAGACACAACACAGTTCCTGTTTCATCTGATGCCCGAGACACAACACAGTTCCTGTTTCATCTGACGCCCGAGACACAACACAGTTCCTGTTTCATCTGACGCCCGCGAAACAACACAGTTCCTGTTTCATCTGACGCCCGAGACACAACACAGTTTCTGTTTCATTTGACGCCCGCGAAACAATACAGTTCCTGTTTCATCTGACGCCCGAGACACAACACAGTTCCTGTTTCATCTGACGCCCGCTAAACAACACAGTTCCTGTTTCATCTGACGCCCGAGACACAACACAGTTCCTGTTTCATCTGACGCCCGCTAAACAACACAGTTCCTGTTTCATCTGACGCCCGAGACACAACACAGTTCCTGTTTCATCTGACGCCCGAGACACAACACAGTTCCTGTTTCATCTGACGCCCGCGAAACAACACAGTTCCTGTTTCATCTGATGCCCGAGACACAACACAGTTCCTGTTTCATCTGACGCCCGCGAAACAACACAGTTCCTGTTTCATCTGACGCCCGAGACACAACACAGTTCCTGTTTCATCTGACGCCCGCGAAACAACACAGTTCCTGTTTCATCTGACGCCCGAGACACAACACAGTTCCTGTTTCATCTGACGCCCGCTAAACAACACAGTTCCTGTTTCATCTGACGCCCGAGACACAACACAGTCCCCGTTTCATCTGACGCCCGCGAAACAACACAGTTCCTGTTTCATCTGACGCCCGAGACACAACACAGTTCCTGTTTCATCTGACGCCCGAGACACAACACAGTTCCTGTTTCATCTGACGCCCGCTAAACAACACAGTTCCTGTTTCATCTGACGCCCGAGACACAACACAGTTCCTGTTTCATCTGACGCCCGCGAAACAACACAGTTCCTGTTTCATCTGATGCCCGAGACATAACACAGTTCCTGTTTCATCTGATGCCCGAGACACAACACAGTTCCTGTTTCATCTGACGCCCGCGAAACAACACAGTTCCTTTTTCATCTGACGCCCGAGACACAACACAGTTCCTGTTTCATCTGACGCCCACGAAACAACACAGTTCCTGTTTCATCTGACGCCCGAGACACAATACAGTTCCTGTTTCATCTGACGCCCGCGAAACAACACAGTTCCTGTTTCATCTGACGCCCGAGACACAACACAGTTCCTGTTTCATCTGACGCCCGCGAAACAACACAGTTCCTGTTTCATCTGACGCCCGAGACACAACACAGTTCCTGTTTCATCTGACGCCCGCTAAACAACACAGTTCCTGTTTCATCTGACGCCCGAGACACAACACAGTTCCTGTTTCTTCTGACGCCCGCGAAACAACACAGTTCCTGTTTCATCTGACGCCCGAGACACAACACAGTTCCTGTTTCATCTGACGCCCGCTAAACAACACAGTTCCCGTTTCATCTGACGCCCGAGACACAACACAGTTCCTGTTTCATCTGACGCCCGCTAAACAACACAGTTCCTGTTTCATCTGACGCCCGAGACACAACACAGTTCCTGTTTCATCTGACGCCCGAGACACAACACAGTTCCTGTTTCATCTGACGACGGCGAAACAACACAGTTCCTGTTTCATCTGACGCCCGAGACACAACACAGTTCCTGTTTCATCTGACGCCCGCGAAACAACACAGTTCCTGTTTCATCTGACGCCCGAGACACAACACAGTTCCTGTTTCATCTGACGCCCGCGAAACAACACAGTTCCTGTTTCATCTGACGCCCGAGACACAACACAGTTCCTGTTTCATCTGACGCCCGCTAAACAACACAGTTCCTGTTTCATCTGACGCCCGAGACACAACACAGTTCCTGTTTCATCTGACGCCCGCGAAACAACACAGTTCCTGTTTCATCTGACGCCCGAGACACAACACAGTTCCTGTTTCATCTGACGCCCGCGAAACAACACAGTTCCTGTTTCATCTGATGCCCGAGACATAACACAGTTCCTGTTTCAACTGATGCCCGAGACACAACACAGTTCCTATTTCATCTGACGCCCGCGAAACCACACAGTTCCTTTTTCATCTGACGCCCGAGACACAACACAGTTCCTGTTTCATCTGACGCCCACGAAACAACACAGTTCCTGTTTCATCTGACGCCCGAGACACAATACAGTTCCTGTTTCATCTGACGCCCGCGAAACAACACAGTTCCTGTTTCATCTGACGCCCGAGACACAACACAGTTCCTGTTTCATCTGACGCCCTCGAAAGAAAACAGTTCCTGTTTCATCTGACGCCCGAGACACAACACAGTTCCTGTTTCATCTGACGCCCGCGAAACAACACAGTTCCTGTTTCATCTGACGCCCGAGACACAACACAGTTCCTGTTTCATCTGACGCCCGCGAAACAACACAGTTCCTGTTTCATCTGACGCCCGAGACACAACACAGTTCCTGTTTCATCTGACGCCCGCGAAACAACACAGTTCCTGTTTCATCTGATGCCCGAGACACAACACAGTTCCTGTTTCATCTGATGACCGAGACAAAAAAACAGTTCCTTTTTCATCTGACGCCCGCGAAACAACACAGTTCCTGTTTCATCTGACGCCCGCGAAACAACACAGTTCCTGTTTCATCTGATGCCCGAGACACAACACAGTTCCTGTTTCATCTGATGCCCGAGACACAACACAGTTCCTGTTTCATCTGACGCCCGAGACACAACACAGTTCCTGTTTCATCTGACGCCCGCGAAACAACACAGTTCCTGTTTCATCTGACGCCCGAGACACAACACAGTTTCTGTTTCATTTGACGCCCGCGAAACAATACAGTTCCTGTTTCATCTGACGCCCGAGACACAACACAGTTCCTGTTTCATCTGACGCCCGCTAAACAACACAGTTCCTGTTTCATCTGACGCCCGAGACACAACACAGTTCCTGTTTCATCTGACGCCCGCTAAACAACACAGTTCCTGTTTCATCTGACGCCCGAGACACAACACAGTTCCTGTTTCATCTGACGCCCGAGACACAACACAGTTCCTGTTTCATCTGACGCCCGCGAAACAACACAGTTCCTGTTTCATCTGATGCCCGAGACACAACACAGTTCCTGTTTCATCTGACGCCCGCGAAACAACACAGTTCCTGTTTCATCTGACGCCCGAGACACAACACAGTTCCTGTTTCATCTGACGCCCGCGAAACAACACAGTTCCTGTTTCATCTGACGCCCGAGACACAACACAGTTCCTGTTTCATCTGACGCCCGCTAAACAACACAGTTCCTGTTTCATCTGACGCCCGAGACACAACACAGTCCCCGTTTCATCTGACGCCCGCGAAACAACACAGTTCCTGTTTCATCTGACGCCCGAGACACAACACAGTTCCTGTTTCATCTGACGCCCGAGACACAACACAGTTCCTGTTTCATCTGACGCCCGCTAAACAACACAGTTCCTGTTTCATCTGACGCCCGAGACACAACACAGTTCCTGTTTCATCTGACGCCCGCGAAACAACACTGTTCCTGTTTCATCTGATGCCCGAGACATAACACAGTTCCTGTTTCATCTGATGCCCGAGACACAACACAGTTCCTGTTTCACCTGACGCCCGCGAAACAACACAGTTCCTTTTTCATCTGACGCCCGAGACACAACACAGTTCCTGTTTCATCTGACGCCCACGAAACAACACAGTTCCTGTTTCATCTGACGCCCGAGACACAATACAGTTCCTGTTTCATCTGACGCCCGCGAAACAACACAGTTCCTGTTTCATCTGACGCCCGAGACACAACACAGTTCCTGTTTCATCTGACGCCCGCGAAACAACACAGTTCCTGTTTCATCTGACGCCCGAGACACAACACAGTTCCTGTTTCATCTGACGCCCGCGAAACAACACAGTTCCTGTTTCATCTGACGCCCGAGACACAACACAGTAACTGTTTCATCTGACGCCCGCGAAACAACACAGTTCCTGTTTCATCTGACGCCCGAGACACAACACAGTTCCTGTTTCATCTGACGCCCGCTAAACAACACAGTTCCTGTTTCATCTGACGCCCGAGACACAACACAGTCCCCGTTTCATCTGACGCCCGCGAAACAACACAGTTCCTGTTTCATCTGACGCCCGAGACACAACACAGTTCCTGTTTCATCTGACGCCCGAGACACAACACAGTTCCTGTTTCATCTGACGCCCGCTAAACAACACAGTTCCTGTTTCATCTGACGCCCGAGACACAACACAGTTCCTGTTTCATCTGACGCCCGCGAAACAACACAGTTCCTGTTTCATCTGATGCCCGAGACATAACACAGTTCCTGTTTCATCTGATGCCCGAGACACAACACAGTTCCTGTTTCATCTGACGCCCGCGAAACAACACAGTTCCTTTTTCATCTGACGCCCGAGACACAACACAGTTCCTGTTTCATCTGACGCCCACGAAACAACACAGTTCCTGTTTCATCTGACGCCCGAGAAAAAATACAGTTCCTGTTTCATCTGACGCCCGCGAAACAACACAGTTCCTGTTTCATCTGACGCCCGAGACACAACACAGTTCCTGTTTCATCTGACGCCCTCGAAACAAAACAGTTCCTGTTTCATCTGACGCCCGAGACACAACACAGTTCCTGTTTCATCTGACGCCCACGAAACAACACAGTTCCTGTTTCATCTGACGCCCGAGACACAACACTGTTCCTGTTTCATCTGACGCCCGCGAAACAACACAGTTCCTGTTTCATCTGATGCCCGAGACACAACACAGTTCCTGTTTCATCTGATGACCGAGACACAACACAGTTCCTTTTTCATCTGACGCCCGCGAAACAACACAGTTCCTGTTTCATCTGACGCCCGCGAAACAACACAGTTCCTGTTTCATCTGATGCCCGAGACACAACACAGTTCCTGTTTCATCTGATGCCCGAGACACAACACAGTTCCTGTTTCATCTGACGCCCGAGACACAACACAGTTCCTGTTTCATCTGACGCCCGCGAAACAACACAGTTCCTGTTTCATCTGACGCCCGAGACACAACACAGTTTCTGTTTCATTTGACGCCCGCGAAACAACACAGTTCCTGTTTCATCTGACGCCCGAGACACAACACAGTTCCTGTTTCATCTGACGCCCGCTAAACAACACAGTTCCTGTTTCATCTGACGCCCGAGACACAACACAGTTCCTGTTTCATCTGAAGCCCTCGAAACAACACAGTTCCTGTTTCATCTGACGCCCGAGACACAACACAGTTCCTGTTTCATCTGACGCCCGCGAAACAACATAGTTCCTGTTTCATCTGACGCCCGAGACACAACACAGTTCCTGTTTCATCTGACGCCCGCGAAACAACACAGTTCCTGTTTCATCTGACGCCCGAGACACAACACAGTTCCTGTTTCATCTGACGCCCGCTAAACAACACAGTTCCTGTTTCATCTGACGCCCGAGACACAACACAGTTCCTGTTTCATCTGACGCCCGCTAAACAACACAGTTCCTGTTTCATCTGACGCCCGAGACACAACACAGTTCCTGTTTCATCTGACGCCCGAGACACAACACAGTTCCTGTTTCATCTGACGCCCGCGAAACAACACAGTTCCTGTTTCATCTGACGCCCGAGACACAACACAGTTCCTGTTTCATCTGATGCCCGCGAAACAACACAGTTCCTGTTTCATCTGACGCCCGAGACACAACACAGTTCCTGTTTCATCTGACGCCCGCGCAACAACACAGTTCCTGTTTCATCTGACGCCCGAGACACAACACAGTTCCTGTTTCATCTGACGCCCGCTAAACAACAAAGTTCCTGTTTCATCTGACGCCCGAGACACAACACAGTTCCTGTTTCATCTGACGCCCGCGAAACAACACAGTTCCTGTTTCATCTGACGCCCGAGACACAACACAGTTCCTGTTTCATCTGACGCCCGCGAAACATCACAGTTCCTGTTTCATCAGATGCCCGAGACATAACACAGTTCCTGTTTCAACTGATGCCCGAGACACAACACAGTTCCTGTTTCATCTGACGCCCGCGAAACCACACAGTTCCTTTTTCATCTGACGCCCGAGACACAACACAGTTCCTGTTTCATCTGACGCCCACGAAACAACACAGTTCCTGTTTCATCTGACGCCCGAGACACAATACAGTTCCTGTTTCATCTGACGCCCGCGAAACAACACAGTTCCTGTTTCATCTGACGCCCGAGACACAACACAGTTCCTGTTTCATCTGACGCCCTCGAAACAAAACAGTTCCTGTTTCATCTGACGCCCGAGACACAACACAGTTCCTGTATCATCTGACGCCCGCGAAACAACACAGTTCCTGTTTCATCTGATGCCCGAGACACAACACAGTTCCTGTTTCATCTGATGACCGAGACACAACACAGTTCCTTTTTCATCTGACGCCCGCGAAACAACACAGTTCCTGTTTCATCTGACGCCCGCGAAACAACACAGTTCCTGTTTCATCTGATGCCCGAGACACAACACAGTTCCTGTTTCATCTGATGCCCGAGACACAACACAGTTCCTGTTTCATCTGACGCCCGAGACACAACACAGTTCCTGTTTCATCTGACGCCCGCGAAACAACACAGTTCCTGTTTCATCTGACGCCCGAGACACAACACAGTTTCTGTTTCATTTGACGCCCGCGAAACAACACAGTTCCTGTTTCATCTGACGCCCGAGACACAACACAGTTCCTGTTTCATCTGACGCCCGCTAAACAACACAGTTCCTGTTTCATCTGACGCCCGAGACACAACACAGTTCCTGTTTCATCTGACGCCCGCTAAACAACACAGTTCCTGTTTCATCTGACGCCCGAGACACAACACAGTTCCTGTTTCATCTGACGCCCGAGACACAACACAGTTCCTGTTTCATCTGACGCCCGCGAAACAACACAGTTCCTGTTTCATCTGACGCCCGAGACACAACACAGTTCCTGTTTCATCTGACGCCCGCGAAACAACACAGTTCCTGTTTCATCTGACGCCCGAGACACAACACAGTTCCTGTTTCATCTGACGCCCGCTAAACAACACAGTTCCTGTTTCATCTGACGCCCGAGACACAACACAGTTCCTGTTTCATCTGACGCCCGCTAAACAACACAGTTCCTGTTTCATCTGACGCCCGAGACACAACACAGTTCCTGTTTCATCTGACGCCCGAGACACAACACAGTTCCTGTTTCATCTGACGCCCGCGAAACAACACAGTTCCTGTTTCATCTGACGCCCGAGACACAACACAGTTCCTGTTTCATCTGACGCCCGCGAAACAACACAGTTCCTGTTTCATCTGACGCCCGAGACACAACACAGTTCCTGTTTCATCTGACGCCCGCGAAACAACACAGTTCCTGTTTCATCTGACGCCCGAGACACAACACAGTTCCTGTTTCATCTGACGCCCGCTAAACAACACAGTTCCTGTTTCATCTGACGCCCGAGACACAACACAGTTCCTGTTTCATCTGACGCCCGCTAAACAACACAGTTCCTTTTTCATCTGACGCCCGAGACACAACACAGTTCCTGTTTCATCTGACGCCCACGAAACAACACAGTTCCTGTTTCATCTGACGCCCGAGACACAATACAGTTCCTGTTTCATCTGACGCCCGCGAAACAACACAGTTCCTGTTTCATCTGACGCCCGAGACACAACACAGTTCCTGTTTCATCTGACGCCCTCGAAACAAAACAGTTCCTGTTTCATCTGACGCCCGAGACACAACACAGTTCCTGTTTCATCTGACGCCCGCGAAACAACACAGTTCCTGTTTCATCTGACGCCCGAGACACAACACAGTTCCTGTTTCATCTGAAGCCCGCGAAACAACACAGTTCCTGTTTCATCTGATGCCCGAGACACAACACAGTTCCTGTTTCATCTGATGACCGAGACACAACAAGTTCCTTTTTCATCTGACGCCCGCGAAACAACACAGTTCCTGTTTCATCTGACGCCCGCGAAACAACACAGTTCCTGTTTCATCTGATGCCCGAGACACAACACAGTTCCTGTTTCATCTGATGCCCGAGACACAACACAGTTCCTGTTTCATCTGACGCCCGAGACACAACACAGTTCCTGTTTCATCTGACGCCCGCGAAACAACACAGTTCCTGTTTCATCTGACGCCCGAGACACAACACAGTTCCTGTTTCATCTGACGCCCGCTAAACAACACAGTTCCTGTTTCATCTGACGCCCGAGACACAACACAGTTCCTGTTTCATCTGACGCCCGAGACACAACACAGTTCCTGTTTCATCTGACGCCCGCGAAACAACACAGTTCCTGTTTCATCTGACGCCCGAGACAAAACACAGTTCCTGTTTCATCTGACGCCCGCGAAACAACACAGTTCCTGTTTCATCTGACGCCCGAGACACAACACAGTTCCTGTTTCATCTGACGCCCGCGAAACAACACAGTTCCTGTTTCATCTGACGCCCGAGACACAACGCAGTTCCTGTTTCATCTGACGTCCGCGAAACAACACAGTTCCTGTTTCATCTGACGCCCGAGACACAACACAGTCCCTGTTTCATCTGACGCCCGCTAAACAACACAGTTCCTGTTTCATCTGACGCCCGAGACACAACACAGTTCCTGTTTCATCTGACGCCCGAGACACAACACAGTTCCTGTTTCATCTGACGCCCGCTAAACAACACAGTTCCTGTTTCATCTGACGCCCGAGACACAACACAGTTCCTGTTTCATCTGACGCCAGCGAAACAACACAGTTCCTGTTTCATCTGATGCCCGAGACATAACACAGTTCCTGTTTCATCTGATGCCCGAGACACAACACAGTTCCTGTTTCATCTGACGCCCGCGAAACAACACACATCCTGTTTCATCTGACGCCCGAGACATAAGACAGTTCCTGTTTCATCTGATGCCCGAGACACAACACAGTTCCTGTTTCATCTGACGCCCGCGAAACAACACAGTTCCTTTTTCATCTGACGCCCGAGACACAACACAGTTCCTGTTTCATTTGACGCCCACGAAACAACACAGTTCCTGTTTCATCTGATGCCCGAGACACAATACAGTTCCTGTTTCATCTGACGCCCGCTAAACAACACAGTTCCTGTTTCATCTGACGCCCGAGACACAACACAGTTCCTGTTTCATCTGACGCCCTCGAAACAACACAGTTCCTGTTTCATCTGACGCCCGAGACACAACACAGTTCCTGTTTCATCTGACGCCCGCGAAACAACACAGTTCCTGTTTCATCTGACGCCCGAGACACAACACAGTTCCTGTTTCATCTGACGCCCGCGAAACAACACAGTTCCTGTTTCATCTGACGCCCGAGACACAACACAGTTCCTGTTTCATCTGACGCCCGCTAAACAACACAGTTCCCGTTTCATCTGACGCCCGAGACACAACACAGTTCCTGTTTCATCTGACGCCCGCTAAACAACACAGTTCCCGTTTCATCTGACGCCCGAGACACAACACATTTCCTGTTTCATCTGACGCCCGAGACACAACACAGTTCCTGTTTCATCTGACGCCCGCGAAACAACACAGTTCCTGTTTCATCTGACGCCCGAGACACAACACAGTTCCTGTTTCATCTGACGCCCGCGAAACAACACAGTTCCTGTTTCATCTGACGCCCGAGACACAACACAGTTCCTGTTTCATCTGACGCCCGCGAAACAACACAGTTCCTGTTTCATCTGACGCCCGAGACACAACACAATTCCTGTTTCATCTGACGCCCGCTAAACAACACAGTTCCTGTTTCATCTGACGCCCGAGACACAACACAGTTCCTGTTTAATCTGACGCCCGCGAAACAACACAGTTCCTGTTTCATCTGACGCCCGAGACACAACACAGTTCCTGTTTCATCTGACGCCCGCGAAACAACACAGTTCCTGTTTCATCTGATGCCCGAGACATAACACAGTTCCTGTTTCAACTGATGCCCGAGACACAACACAGTTCCTATTTCATCTGACGCCCGCGAAACCACACAGTTCCTTTTTCATCTGACGCCCGAGACACAACACAGTTCCTGTTTCATCTGACGCCCACGAAACAACACAGTTCCTGTTTCATCTGACGCCCGAGACACAATACAGTTCCTGTTTCATCTGACGCCCGCGAAACAACACAGTTCCTGTTTCATCTGACGCCCGAGACACAACACAGTTCCTGTTTCATCTGACGCCCTCGAAAGAAAACAGTTCCTGTTTCATCTGACGCCCGAGACACAACACAGTTCCTGTTTCATCTGACGCCCGCGAAACAACACAGTTCCTGTTTCATCTGACGCCCGAGACACAACACAGTTCCTGTTTCATCTGACGCCCGCGAAACAACACAGTTCCTGTTTCATCTGATGCCCGAGACACAACACAGTTCCTGTTTCATCTGATGACCGAGACAAAAAAACAGTTCCTTTTTCATCTGACGCCCGCGAAACAACACAGTTCCTGTTTCATCTGACGCCCGCGAAACAACACAGTTCCTGTTTCATCTGATGCCCGAGACACAACACAGTTCCTGTTTCATCTGATGCCCGAGACACAACACAGTTCCTGTTTCATCTGACGCCCGAGACACAACACAGTTCCTGTTTCATCTGACGCCCGCGAAACAACACAGTTCCTGTTTCATCTGACGCCCGAGACACAACACAGTTTCTGTTTCATTTGACGCCCGCGAAACAATACAGTTCCTGTTTCATCTGACGCCCGAGACACAACACAGTTCCTGTTTCATCTGACGCCCGCTAAACAACACAGTTCCTGTTTCATCTGACGCCCGAGACACAACACAGTTCCTGTTTCATCTGACGCCCGCTAAACAACACAGTTCCTGTTTCATCTGACGCCCGAGACACAACACAGTTCCTGTTTCATCTGACGCCCGAGACACAACACAGTTCCTGTTTCATCTGACGCCCGCGAAACAACACAGTTCCTGTTTCATCTGATGCCCGAGACACAACACAGTTCCTGTTTCATCTGACGCCCGCGAAACAACACAGTTCCTGTTTCATCTGACGCCCGAGACACAACACAGTTCCTGTTTCATCTGACGCCCGCGAAACAACACAGTTCCTGTTTCATCTGACGCCCGAGACACAACACAGTTCCTGTTTCATCTGACGCCCGCTAAACAACACAGTTCCTGTTTCATCTGACGCCCGAGACACAACACAGTCCCCGTTTCATCTGACGCCCGCGAAACAACACAGTTCCTGTTTCATCTGACGCCCGAGACACAACACAGTTCCTGTTTCATCTGACGCCCGAGACACAACACAGTTCCTGTTTCATCTGACGCCCGCTAAACAACACAGTTCCTGTTTCATCTGACGCCCGAGACACAACACAGTTCCTGTTTCATCTGACGCCCGCGAAACAACACAGTTCCTGTTTCATCTGATGCCCGAGACATAACACAGTTCCTGTTTCATCTGATGCCCGAGACACAACACAGTTCCTGTTTCATCTGACGCCCGCGAAACAACACAGTTCCTTTTTCATCTGACGCCCGAGACACAACACAGTTCCTGTTTCATCTGACGCCCACGAAACAACACAGTTCCTGTTTCATCTGACGCCCGGGACACAATACAGTTCCTGTTTCATCTGACGCCCGCGAAACAACACAGTTCCTGTTTCATCTGACGCCCGAGACACAACACAGTTCCTGTTTCATCTGACGCCCGCGAAACAACACAGTTCCTGTTTCATCTGACGCCCGAGACACAACACAGTTCCTGTTTCATCTGACGCCCGCGAAACAACACAGTTCCTGTTTCATCTGACGCCCGAGACACAACACAGTTCCTGTTTCATCTGACGCCCGCGAAACAACACAGTTCCTGTTTCATCTGACGCCCGAGACACAACACAGTTCCTGTTTCTTCTGACGCCCGCTAAACAACACAGTTCCTGTTTCATCTGACGCCCGCGAAACAACACAGTTCCTGTTTCATCTGACGCCCGAGACACAACACAGTTCCTGTTTCATCTGACGCCCGAGACACAACACAGTTCCTGTTTCATCTGACGCCCGCTAAACAACACAGTTCCTGTTTCATCTGACGCCCGAGACACAACACAGTTCCTGTTTCATCTGACGCCCGCGAAACAACACAGTTCCTGTTTCATCTGATGCCCGAGACATAACACAGTTCCTGTTTCATCTGATGCCCGAGACACAACACAGTTCCTGTTTCATCTGACGCCCGCGAAACAACACAGTTCCTTTTTCATCTGACGCCCGAGACACAACACAGTTCCTGTTTCATCTGACGCCCACGAAACAACACAGTTCCTGTTTCATCTGACGCCCGAGAAAAAATACAGTTCCTGTTTCATCTGACGCCCGCGAAACAACACAGTTCCTGTTTCATCTGACGCCCGAGACACAACACAGTTCCTGTTTCATCTGACGCCCTCGAAACAAAACAGTTCCTGTTTCATCTGACGCCCGAGACACAACACAGTTCCTGTTTCATCTGACGCCCACGAAACAACACAGTTCCTGTTTCATCTGACGCCCGAGACACAACACTGTTCCTGTTTCATCTGACGCCCGCGAAACAACACAGTTCCTGTTTCATCTGATGCCCGAGACACAACACAGTTCCTGTTTCATCTGATGACCGAGACACAACACAGTTCCTTTTTCATCTGACGCCCGCGAAACAACACAGTTCCTGTTTCATCTGACGCCCGCGAAACAACACAGTTCCTGTTTCATCTGATGCCCGAGACACAACACAGTTCCTGTTTCATCTGATGCCCGAGACACAACACAGTTCCTGTTTCATCTGACGCCCGAGACACAACACAGTTCCTGTTTCATCTGACGCCCGCGAAACAACACAGTTCCTGTTTCATCTGACGCCCGAGACACAACACAGTTTCTGCTTCATTTGACGCCCGCGAAACAACACAGTTCCTGTTTCATCTGACGCCCGAGACACAACACAGTTCCTGTTTCATCTGACGCCCGCTAAACAACACAGTTCCTGTTTCATCTGACGCCCGAGACACAACACAGTTCCTGTTTCATCTGACGCCCGCTAAACAACACAGTTCCTGTTTCATCTGACGCCCGAGACACAACACAGTTCCTGTTTCATCTGACGCCCGAGACACAACACAGTTCCTGTTTCATCTGACGCCCGAGACACAACACAGTTCCTGTTTCATCTGACGCCCGAGACACAACACAGTTCCTGTTTCATCTGACGCCCGCGAAACAACACAGTTCCTGTTTCATCTGACGCCCGAGACACAACACAGTTCCTGTTTCATCTGACGCCCGCGAAACAACACAGTTCCTGTTTCATCTGACGCCCGAGACACAACACAGTTCCTGTTTCTTCTGACGCCCGCGAAACAACACAGTTCCTGTTTCATCTGATGCCCGAGACACAACACAGTTCCTGTTTCATCTGATGACCGAGACACAACACAGTTCCTTTTTCATCTGACGCCCGCGAAACAACACAGTTCCTGTTTCATCTGACGCCCGCGAAACAACACAGTTCCTGTTTCATCTGATGCCCGAGACACAACACAGTTCCTGTTTCATCTGATGCCCGAGACACAACACAGTTCCTGTTTCATCTGACGCCCGAGACACAACACAGTTCCTGTTTCATCTGACGCCCGCGAAACAACACAGTTCCTGTTTCATCTGACGCCCGAGACACAACACAGTTTCTGTTTCATTTGACGCCCGCGAAACAACACAGTTCCTGTTTCATCTGACGCCCGAGACACAACACAGTCCCTGTTTCATCTGACGCCCGCTAAACAACACAGTTCCTGTTTCATCTGACGCCCGAGACACAACACAGTTCCTGTTTCATCTGACGCCCGAGACACAACACAGTTCCTGTTTCATCTGACGCACGCTAAACAACACAGTTCCTGTTTCATCTGACGCCCGAGACACAACACAGTTCCTGTTTCATCTGACGCCCGCGAAACAACACAGTTCCTGTTTCATCTGATGCCCGAGACATAACACAGTTCCTGTTTCATCTGACGCCCGAGACACAACACAGTTCCTGTTTCATCTGACGCCCGCGAAACAACACACATCCTGTTTCATCTGACGCCCGAGACATAAGACAGTTCCTGTTTCATCTGATGCCCGAGACACAACACAGTTCCTGTTTCATCTGACGCCCGCGAAACAACACAGTTCCTTTTTCATCTGACGCCCGAGACACAACACATTTCCTGTTTCATTTGACGCCCACGAAACAACACAGTTCCTGTTTCATCTGATGCCCGAGACACAATACAGTTCCTGTTTCATCTGACGCCCGCGAAACAACACAGTTCCTGTTTCATCTGACGCCCGAGACACAACACAGTTCCTGTTTCATCTGACGCCCGAGACACAACACAGTTCCTGTTTCATTTGACGCCCACGAAACAACACAGTTCCTGTTTCATCTGATGCCCGAGACACAATACAGTTCCTGTTTCATCTGACGCCCGAGACACAACACAGTTCCTGTTTCATCTGACGCCCGCGAAACAACACAGTTCCTGTTTCATCTGACGCCCGAGACACAACACAGTTCCTGTTTCATCTGACGCCCGCTAAACAACACAGTTCCCGTTTCATCTGACGCCCGAGACACAACACAGTTCCTGTTTCATCTGACGCCCGCTAAACAACACAGTTCCCGTTTCATCTGACGCCCGAGACACAACACAGTTCCTGTTTCATCTGACGCCAGCTAAACAACACAGTTCCTGTTTCATCTGACGCCCGAGACACAACACAGTTCCTGTTTCATCTGACGCCCGAGACACAACACAGTTCCTGTTTCATCTGACGCCCGCGAAACAACACAGTTCCTGTTTCATCTGACGCCCGAGACACAACACAGTTCCTGTTTCATCTGACGCCCGCGAAACAACACAGTTCCTGTTTCATCTGACGCCCGAGACACAACACAGTTCCTGTTTCATCTGACGCCCGCGAAACAACACAGTTCCTGTTTCATCTGACGCCCGAGACACAACACAGTTCCTGTTTCATCTGACGCCCGCTAAACAACACAGTTCCTGTTTCATCTGACGCCCGAGACACAACACAGTTCCTGTTTCATCTGACGCCCGCGAAACAACACAGTTCCTGTTTCATCTGACGCCCGAGACACAACACAGTTCCTGTTTCTTCTGACGCCCGCGAAACAACACAGTTCCTGTTTCATCTGATGCCCGAGACATAACACAGTTCCTGTTTCAACTGATGCCCGAGACACAACACAGTTCCTGTTTCATCTGACGCCCGCGAAACCACACAGTTCCTTTTTCATCTGACGCCCGAGACACAACACAGTTCCTGTTTCATCTGACGCCCACGAAACAACACAGTTCCTGTTTCATCTGACGCCCGAGACACAATACAGTTCCTGTTTCATCTGACGCCCGCGAAACAACACAGTTCCTGTTTCATCTGACGCCCGAGACACAACACAGTTCCTGTTTCATCTGACGCCCTCGAAACAAAACAGTTCCTGTTTCATCTGACGCCCGAGACACAACACAGTTCCTGTTTCATCTGACGCCCGCGAAACAACACAGTTCCTGTTTCATCTGACGCCCGAGACACAACACAGTTCCTCTTTCATCTGACGCCCGCGAAACAACACAGTTTCTGTTTCATCTGATGCCCGAGACACAACACAGTTCCTGTTTCATCTGATGACCGAGACAAAAAAACAGTTCCTTTTTCATCTGACGCCCGCGAAACAACACAGTTCCTGTTTCATCTGACGCCCGCGAAACAACACAGTTCCTGTTTCATCTGATGCCCGAGACACAACACAGTTCCTGTTTCATCTGATGCCCGAGACACAACACAGTTCCTGTTTCATCTGACGCCCGAGACACAACACAGTTCCTGTTTCATCTGACGCCCGCGAAACAACACAGTTCCTGTTTCCTCTGACGCCCGAGACACAACACAGTTTCTGTTTCATTTGACGCCCGCGAAACAACACAGTTCCTGTTTCATCTGACGCCCGAGACACAACACAGTTCCTGTTTCATCTGACGCCCGCTAAACAACACAGTTCCTGTTTCATCTGACGCCCGAGACACAACACAGTTCCTGTTTCATCTGACGCCCGCTAAACAACACAGTTCCTGTTTCATCTGACGCCCGAGACACAACACAGTTCCTGTTTCATCTGACGCCCGAGACACAACACAGTTCCTGTTTCATCTGACGCCCGCGAAACAACACAGTTCCTGTTTCATCTGACGCCCGAGACACAACACAGTTCCTGTTTCATCTGACGCCCGCGAAACAACACAGTTCCTGTTTCATCTGACGCCCGAGACACAACACAGTTCCTGTTTCATCTGACGCCCGAGACACAACACAGTTCCTGTTTCATCTGACGCCCGAGACACAACACAGTTCCTGTTTCATCTGACGCCCGCGAAACAACACAGTTCCTGTTTCATCTGACGCCCGAGACACAACACAGTTCCTGTTTCTTCTGACGCCCGCGAAACAACACAGTTCCTGTTTCATCTGATGCCCGAGACATAACACAGTTCCTGTTTCAACTGATGCCCGAGACACAACACAGTTCCTGTTTCATCTGACGCCCGCGAAACCACACAGTTCCTTTTTCATCTGACGCCCGAGACACAACACAGTTCCTGTTTCATCTGACGCCCACGAAACAACACAGTTCCTGTTTCATCTGACGCCCGAGACACAATACAGTTCCTGTTTCATCTGACGCCCGCGAAACAACACAGTTCCTGTTTCATCTGACGCCCGAGACACAACACAGTTCCTGTTTCATCTGACGCCCTCGAAACAAAACAGTTCCTGTTTCATCTGACGCCCGAGACACAACACAGTTCCTGTTTCATCTGACGCCCGCGAAACAACACAGTTCCTGTTTCATATGACGCCCGAGACACAACACAGTTCCTGTTTCATCTGACGCCCGCGAAACAACACAGTTCCTGTTTCATCTGATGCCCGAGACACAACACAGTTCCTGTTTCATCTGATGACCGAGACAAAAAAACAGTTCCTTTTTCATCTGACGCCCGCGAAACAACACAGTTCCTGTTTCATCTGACGCCCGCGAAACAACACAGTTCCTGTTTCATCTGACGCCCGAGACACAACACAGTCCCCGTTTCATCTGACGCCCGCGAAACAACACAGTTCCTGTTTCATCTGACGCCCGAGACACAACACAGTTCCTGTTTCATCTGACGCCCGCGAAACAACACAGTTCCTGTTTCATCTGACGCCCGAGACACAACACAGTTCCTGTTTCATCTGACGCCCGCGAAACAACACAGTTCCTGTTTCATCTGACGCCCGAGACACAACACAGTTCCTGTTTCATCTGACGCCCGCGAAACAACACAGTTCCTGTTTCATCTGACGCCCGAGACACAACACAGTTCCTGTTTCATCTGACGCCCGCGAAACAACACAGTTCCTGTTTCATCTGACGCCCGAGACACAACACAGTTCCTGTTTCATCTGACGCCCGCGAAACAACACAGTTCCTGTTTCATCTGACGCCCGAGAAACAACACAGTTCCTGTTTCATCTGACGCCCGCTAAACAACACAGTTCCTGTTTCATCTGACGCCCGAGACGAAACACAGTCCCCGTTTCATCTGACGCCCGCGAAACAACACAGTTCCTGTTTCATCTGACGCCCGAGACACAACACAGTTCCTGTTTCATCTGACGCCCGAGACACAACACAGTTCCTGTTTCATCTGACGCCCGCTAAACAACACAGTTCCTGTTTCATCTGACGCCCGCGAAACAACACAGTTCCTGTTTCATCTGATGCCTGAGACATAACACAGTTCCTGTTTAATCTGATGCCCGAGACACAACACAGTTCCTCTTTCATCTGACGCCCGCGAAACAACACAGTTCCTTTTTCATCTGACGCCCGAGACACAACACAGTTCCTGTTTCATCTGACGCCCACGAAACAACACAGTTCCTGTTTCATCTGACGCCCGAGACAAAATACAGTTCCTGTTTCATCTGACGCCCGCGAAACAACACGGTTCCTGTTTCATCTGACGCCCGAGACACAACACAGTTCCTGTTTCATCTGACGCCCTCGAAACAAAACAGTTCCTGTTTCATCTGACGCCCGAGACACAACACAGTTCCTGTTTCATCTGACGCCCGCGAAACAACACAGTTCCTGTTTCATCTGACGCCCGAGACACAACACAGTTCCTGTTTCATCTGACGCCCGCGAAACAACACAGTTCCTGTTTCATCTGATGCCCGAGACACAACACAGTTCCTGTTTCATCTGATGACCGAGACACAACACAGTTCCTGTTTCATCCGACGCCCGCGAAACAACACAGTTCCTGTTTCATCTGACGCCCGAGACACAACACAGTTCCTGTTTCATCTGATGCCCGAGACACAACACAGTTCCTGTGTCATCTGACGCCCGAGACACAACACAGTTCCTGTTTCATCTGACGCCCGCGAAACAACACAGTTCCTGTTTCATCTGACGCCCGAGACACAACACAGTTTCTGTTTCATTTGACGCCCGCGAAACAACACAGTTCCTGTTTCATCTGACGCCCAAGACACAACACAGTTCCTGTTTTATCTGACGCCCGCTAAACAACACAGTTCCTGTTTCATCTGACGCCCGAGACACAACACAGTTCCTGTTTCATCTGACGCCCGCTAAACAACACAGTTCCTGTTTCATCTGACGCCCGAGACACAACACAGTTCCTGTTTCATCTGACGCCCGAGACACAACACAGTTCCTGTTTCATCTGACGCCCGCGAAACAACACAGTTCCTGTTTCATCTGACGCCCGAGACACAACACAGTTCCTGTTTCATCTGACGCCCGCGAAACAACACAGTTCCTGTTTCATCTGACGCCCGAGACACAACACAGTTCCTGTTTCATCTGACGCCCGCGAAACAACACAGTTCCTGTTTCATCTGACGCCCGAGACACAACACAGTTCCTGTTTCATCTGACGCCCGCTAAACAACACAGTTCCTGTTTCATCTGACGCCCGAGACACAACACAGTCCCTGTTTCATCTGACGCCCGCGAAACAACACAGTTCCTGTTTCATCTGACGCCCGAGACACAACACAGTTCCTGTTTCATCTGACGCCCGAGACACAACACAGTTCCTGTTTCATCTGACGCCCGCTAAACAACACAGTTCTTGTTTCATCTGACGCCCGAGACACAACACAGTTCCTGTTTCATCTGACGCCCGCGAAACAACACAGTTCCTGTTTCATCTGACGCCCGAGACAGAACACAGTTCCTGTTTCATCTGACGCCCGCGAAACAACACAGTTCCTGTTTCATCTGATGCCCGAGACATAACACAGTTCCTGTTTCATCTCATGCCCGAGACACAACACAGGTCCTGTTTCATCTGACGCCCATGAAACAACACAGTTCCTTTTTCATCTGACGCCCGAGACACAACACAGTTCCTGTTTCATCTGACGCCCACGAAACAACACAGTTCCTGTTTCATCTGACGCCCGAGACACAATACAGTTCCTGTTTCATCTGACGCCCGCGAAACAACACAGTTCCTGTTTCATCTGACGCCCGAGACACAACACAGTTCCTGTTTCATCTGACGCCCTCGAAACAAAACAGTTCCTGTTTCATCTGACGCCCGAGACACAACACAGTTCCTGTTTCATCTGACGCCCGCGAAACAACACAGTTCCTGTTTCATCTGACGCCCGAGACACAACACAGTTCCTGTTTCATCTGACGCCCGCGAAACAACACAGTTCCTGTTTCATCTGATGCCCGAGACACAACACAGTTCCTGTTTCATCTGATGACCGAGACACAACACAGTTCCTTTTTCATCTGACGCCTGCGAAACAACACAGTTCCTGTTTCATCTGACGCCCGCGAAACAACACAGTTCCTGTTTCATCTGACGCCCGAGACTCAACACAGTCCCTGTTTCATCTGACGCCCGCGAAACAACACAGTTCCTGTTTCATCTGACGCCCGAGACACAACACAGTTCCTGTTTCATCTGACGCCCGAGACACAACACAGTTACTGTTTCATCTGACGCCCGCTAAACAACACAGTTCCTGTTTCATCTGACGCCCGAGACACAACACAGTTCCTGTTTCATCTGACGCCCGCGAAACAACACAGTTCCTGTTTCATCTGACGCCCGAGACACAACACAGTTCCTGATTCATCTGACGCCCGCGAAACAAGACAGTTCCTGTTTCATCTGATGCCCGAGACATAACACAGTTCCTGTTTCATCTGATGCCCGAGACACAACACAGTTCCTGTTTCATCGGACGCCCGCGAAACAACACAGTTCCTTTTTCATCTGACGCCCAAGACACAACACAGTTCCTGTTTCATCTGACGCCCGCGAAACAACACAGTTCCTGTTTCATCTGACGCCCGAGACACAACACAGTTCCTGTTTCATCTGACGCCCGCGAAACAACACAGTTCCTTTTTCATCTGACGCCCGAGACACAACACAGTTCCTGTTTCATCTGACGCCCACGAAACAACACAGTTCCTGTTTCATCTGACGCCCGAGACACAATACAGTTCCTGTTTCATCTGACGCCCGCGAAACAACACAGTTCCTGTTTCATCTGACGCCCGAGACACAACACAGTTCCTGTTTCATCTGACGCCCGCGAAACAACACAGTTCCTGTTTCATCTGATGCCCGAGACACAACACAGTTCCTGTTTCATCTGATGACCGAGACACAACACAGTTCCTGTTTCATCCGACGCCCGCGAAACAACACAGTTCCTGTTTCATCTGACGCCCGAGACACAACACAGTTCCTGTTTCATCTGATGCCCGAGACACAACACAGTTCCTGTGTCATCTGACGCCCGAGACACAACACAGTTCCTGTTTCATCTGACGCCCGCGAAACAACACAGTTCCTGTTTCATCTGACGCCCGAGACACAACACAGTTTCTGTTTCATTTGACGCCCGCGAAACAACACAGTTCCTGTTTCATCTGACGCCCAAGACACAACACAGTTCCTGTTTTATCTGACGCCCGCTAAACAACACAGTTCCTGTTTCATCTGACGCCCGAGACACAACACAGTTCCTGTTTCATCTGACGCCCGCTAAACAACACAGTTCCTGTTTCATCTGACGCCCGAGACACAACACAGTTCCTGTTTCATCTGACGCCCGAGACACAACACAGTTCCTGTTTCATCTGACGCCCGCGAAACAACACAGTTCCTGTTTCATCTGACGCCCGAGACACAACACAGTTCCTGTTTCATCTGACGCCCGCGAAACAACACAGTTCCTGTTTCATCTGACGCCCGAGACACAACACAGTTCCTGTTTCATCTGACGCCCGCGAAACAACACAGTTCCTGTTTCATCTGACGCCCGAGACACAACACAGTTCCTGTTTCATCTGACGCCCGCTAAACAACACAGTTCCTGTTTCATCTGACGCCCGAGACACAACACAGTCCCTGTTTCATCTGACGCCCGCGAAACAACACAGTTCCTGTTTCATCTGACGCCCGAGACACAACACAGTTCCTGTTTCATCTGACGCCCGAGACACAACACAGTTCCTGTTTCATCTGACGCCCGCTAAACAACACAGTTCCTGTTTCATCTGACGCCCGAGACACAACACAGTTCCTGTTTCATCTGACGCCCGCGAAACAACACAGTTCCTGTTTCATTTGACGCCCGAGACAGAACACAGTTCCTGTTTCATCTGACGCCCGCGAAACAACACAGTTCCTGTTTCATCTGATGCCCGAGACATAACACAGTTCCTGTTTCATCTCATGCCCGAGACACAACACAGTTCCTGTTTCATCTGACGCCCGCGAAAAAACACAGTTCCTTTTTCATCTGACGCCCGAGACACAACACAGTTCCTGTTTCATCTGACGCCCACGAAACAACACAGTTCCTGTTTCATCTGACGCCCGAGACACAATACAGTTCCTGTTTCATCTGACGCCCGCGAAACAACACAGTTCCTGTTTCATCTGACGCCCGAGACACAACACAGTTCCTGTTTCATCTGACGCCCTCGAAACAAAACAGTTCCTGTTTCATCTGACGCCCGAGACACAACACAGTTCCTGTTTCATCTGACGCCCGCGAAACAACACAGTTCCTGTTTCATCTGACGCCCGAGACACAACACAGTTCCTGTTTCATCTGACGCCCGCGAAACAACACAGTTCCTGTTTCATCTGATGCCCGAGACACAACACAGTTCCTGTTTCATCTGATGACCGAGACACAACACAGTTCCTTTTTCATCTGACGCCTGCGAAACAACACAGTTCCTGTTTCATCTGACGCCCGCGAAACAACACAGTTCCTGTTTCATCTGACGCCCGAGACACAACACAGTCCCTGTTTCATCTGACGCCCGCGAAACAACACAGTTCCTGTTTCATCTGACGCCCGAGACACAACACAGTTCCTGTTTCATCTGACGCCCGAGACACAACACAGTTCCTGTTTCATCTGACGCCCGCTAAACAACACAGTTCCTGTTTCATCTGACGCCCGAGACACAACACAGTTCCTGTTTCATCTGACGCCCGCGAAACAACACAGTTCCTGTTTCATCTGACGCCCGAGACACAACACAGTTCCTGATTCATCTGACGCCCGCGAAACAAGACAGTTCCTGTTTCATCTGATGCCCGAGACATAACACAGTTCCTGTTTCATCTGATGCCCGAGACACAACACAGTTCCTGTTTCATCGGACGCCCGCGAAACAACACAGTTCCTTTTTCATCTGACGCCCGAGACACAACACAGTTCCTGTTTCATCTGACGCCTGCGAAACAACACAGTTCCTGTTTCATCTGACGCCCGAGACACAACACAGTTCCTGTTTCATCTGACGCCCGCGAAACAACACAGTTCCTTTTTCATCTGACGCCCGAGACACAACACAGTTCCTGTTTCATCTGACGCCCACGAAACAACACAGTTCCTGTTTCATCTGACGCCCGAGACACAATACAGTTCCTGTTTCATCTGACGCCCGCGAAACAACACAGTTCCTGTTTCATCTGACGCCCGAGACACAACACAGTTCCTGTTTCATCTGACGCCCTCGAAACAAAACAGTTCCTGTTTCATCTGACGCCCGAGACACAACACAGTTCCTGTTTCATCTGACGCCCGCGAAACAACACAGTTCCTGTTTCATCTGACGCCCGAGACACAACACAGTTCCTGTTTCATCTGACGCCCGCGAAACAACACAGTTCCTGTTTCATCTGACGCCCGCGAAACAACACAGTTCCTGTTTCATCTGATGCCCGAGACATAACACAGTTCCTGTTTCATCTGACGCCCGCTAAACAACACAGTTCCTGTTTCATCTGACGCCCGAGACACAACACAGTTCCTGTTTCATCTGACGCCCGCTAAACAACACAGTTCCTGTTTCATCTGACGCCCGAGACACAACACAGTTCCTGTTTCATCTGACGCCCGAGACACAACACAGTTCCTGTTTCATCTGACGCCCGCGAAACAACACAGTTCCTGTTTCATCTGATGCCCGAGACACAATACAGTTCCTGTTTCATCTGACGCCCGCGAAACAACACAGTTCCTGTTTCATCTGACGCCCGAGACACAACACAGTTCCTGTTTCATCTGACGCCCTCGAAACAACACAGTTCCTGTTTCATCTGATGCCCGAGACACAACACAGTTCCTGTTTCATCTGATGACCGAGACACAACACAGTTCCTTTTTCATCTGACGCCTGCGAAACAACACAGTTCCTGTTTCATCTGACGCCCGAGACACAACACAGTTCCTGTTTCATCTGACGCCCGCGAAACAACACAGTTCCTGTTTCATCTGACGCCCGAGACACAACACAGTTCCTGTTTCATCTGACGCCCGCGAAACAACACAGTTCCTGTTTCATCTGATGCCCGAGACACAACACAGTTCCTGTTTCATCTGATGACCGAGACACAACACAGTTCCTTTTTCATCTGACGCCTGCGAAACAACACAGTTCCTGTTTCATCTGACGCCCGCGAAACAACACAGTTCCTGTTTCATCTGACGCCCGAGACACAACACAGTCCCTGTTTCATCTGACGCCCGCGAAACAACACAGTTCCTGTTTCATCTGACGCCCGAGACACAACACAGTTCCTGTTTCATCTGACGCCCGCGAAACAACACAGTTCCTGTTTCATCTGACGCCCGAGACACAACACAGTTCCTGTTTCATCTGACGCCCGCTAAACAACACAGTTCCTGTTTCATCTGACGCCCGAGACACAACACAGTCCATGTTTCATCTGACGCCCGCGAAACAACACAGTTCCTGTTTCATCTGACGCCCGAGACACAACACAGTTCCTGTTTCATCTGACGCCCGCTAAACAACACAGTTCCTGTTTCATCTGACGCCCGAGACACAACACAGTTCCTGTTTCATCTGACGCCCGCTAAACAACACAGTTCCTGTTTCATCTGACGCCCGAGACACAACACAGTTCCTGTTTCATCTGACGCCCGCGAAACAACACAGTTCCTGTTTCATCTGACGCCCGAGACAGAACACAGTTCCTGTTTCATCTGACGCCCGCGAAACAACACAGTTCCTGTTTCATCTGATGCCCGAGACATAACACAGTTCCTGTTTCATCTCATGCCCGAGACACAACACAGTTCCTGTTTCATCTGACGCCCGCGAAACAACACAGTTCCTTTTTCATCTGACGCCCGAGACACAACACAGTTCCTTTTTCATCTGACGCCCACGAAACAACACAGTTCCTGTTTCATCTGACGCCCGAGACACAATACAGTTCCTGTTTCATCTGACGCCCGCGAAACAACACAGTTCCTGTTTCATCTGACGCCCGAGACACAACACAGTTCCTGTTTCATCTGACGCCCTCGAAACAAAACAGTTCCTGTTTCATCTGACGCCCGCGAAACAACACAGTTCCTGTTTCATCTGACGCCCGAGACACAACACAGTTCCTTTTTCATCTGACGCCCACGAAACAACACAGTTCCTGTTTCATCTGACGCCCGAGACACAATACAGTTCCTGTTTCATCTGACGCCCGCGAAACAACACAGTTCCTGTTTCATCTGATGCCCGAGACACAACACAGTTCCTGTTTCATCTGATGACCGAGACACAACACAGTTCCTTTTTCATCTGACGCCTGCGAAACAACACAGTTCCTGTTTCATCTGACGCCCGCGAAACAACACAGTTCCTGTTTCATCTGACGCCCGAGACACAACACAGTCCCTGTTTCATCTGACGCCCGCGAAACAACACAGTTCCTGTTTCATCTGACGCCCGAGACACAACACAGTTCCTGTTTCATCTGACGCCCGAGACACAACACAGTTCCTGTTTCATCTGACGCCCGCTAAACAACACAGTTCCTGTTTCATCTGACGCCCGAGACACAACACAGTTCCTGTTTCATCTGACGCCCGCGAAACAACACAGTTCCTGTTTCATCTGATGCCCGAGACACAACACAGTTCCTGTTTCATCGGACGCCCGCGAAACAACACAGTTCCTTTTTCATCTGACGCCCGAGACACAACACAGTTCCTGTTTCATCTGACGCCCGCGAAACAACACAGTTCCTGTTTCATCTGACGCCCGAGACACAACACAGTTCCTGTTTCATCTGACGCCCGCGAAACAACACAGTTCCTTTTTCATCTGACGCCCGAGACACAACACAGTTCCTGTTTCATCTGACGCCCACGAAACAACACAGTTCCTGTTTCATCTGACGCCCGAGACACAATACAGTTCCTGTTTCATCTGACGCCCGCGAAACAACACAGTTCCTGTTTCATCTGACGCCCGAGACACAACACAGTTCCTGTTTCATCTGACGCCCTCGAAACAAAACAGTTCCTGTTTCATCTGACGCCCGAGACACAACACAGTTCCTGTTTCATCTGACGCCCGCGAAACAACACAGTTCCTGTTTCATCTGACGCCCGAGACACAACACAGTTCCTGTTTCATCTGACGCCCGCGAAACAACACAGTTCCTGTTTCATCTGACGCCCGCGAAACAACACAGTTCCTGTTTCATCTGATGCCCGAGACATAACACAGTTCCTGTTTCATCTGACGCCCGCTAAACAACACAGTTCCTGTTTCATCTGACGCCCGAGACACAACACAGTTCCTGTTTCATCTGACGCCCGCTAAACAACACAGTTCCTGTTTCATCTGACGCCCGAGACACAACACAGTTCCTGTTTCATCTGACGCCCGAGACACAACACAGTTCCTGTTTCATCTGACGCCCGCGAAACAACACAGTTCCTGTTTCATCTGATGCCCGAGACACAATACAGTTCCTGTTTCATCTGACGCCCGCGAAACAACACAGTTCCTGTTTCATCTGACGCCCGAGACACAACACAGTTCCTGTTTCATCTGACGCCCTCGAAACAAAACAGTTCCTGTTTCATCTGACGCCCGAGACACAACACAGTTCCTGTTTCATCTGACGCCCGCGAAACAACACAGTTCCTGTTTCATCTGACGCCCGAGACACAACACAGTTCCTGTTTCATCTGACGCCCGCAAAACAACACAGTTCCTGTTTCATCTGATGCCCGAGACACAACACAGTTCCTGTTTCATCTGATGACCGAGACACAACACAGTTCCTTTTTCATCTGACGCCTGCGAAACAACACAGTTCCTGTTTCATCTGACGCCCGCGAAACAACACAGTTCCTGTTTCATCTGACGCCCGAGAAAAAACACAGTCCCTGTTTCATCTGACGCCCGCGAAACAACACAGTTCCTGTTTCATCTGACGCCCGAGACACAACACAGTTCCTGTTTCATCTGACGCCCGAGACACAACACAGTTCCTGTTTCATCTGACGCCCGCTAAACAACACAGTTCCTGTTTCATCTGACGCCCGAGACACAACACAGTTCCTGTTTCATCTGACGCCCGCGAAACAACACAGTTCCTGTTTCATCTGACGCCCGAGACACAACACAGTTCCTGATTCATCTGACGCCCGCGAAACAAGACAGTTCCTGTTTCATCTGATGCCCGAGACATAACACAGGTCCTGTTTCATCTGATGCCCGAGACACAACACAGTTCCTGTTTCATCGGACGCCCGCGAAACAACACAGTTCCTTTTTCATCTGACGCCCGAGACACAACACAGTTCCTGTTTCATCTGACGCCCGCGAAACAACACAGTTCCTGTTTCATCTGACGCCCGAGACACAACACAGTTCCTGTTTCATCTGACGCCCGCGAAACAACACAGTTCCTTTTTCATCTGACGCCCGAGACACAACACAGTTCCTGTTTCATCTGACGCCCACGAAACAACACAGTTCCTGTTTCATCTGACGCCCGAGACACAATACAGTTCCTGTTTCATCTGACGCCCGCGAAACAACACAGTTCCTGTTTCATCTGACGCCCGAGACACAACACAGTTCCTGTTTCATCTGACGCCCTCGAAACAAAACAGTTCCTGTTTCATCTGACGCCCGAGACACAACACAGTTCCTGTTTCATCTGACGCCCGCGAAACAACACAGTTCCTGTTTCATCTGACGCCCGAGACACAACACAGTTCCTGTTTCATCTGACGCCCGCGAAACAACACAGTTCCTGTTTCATCTGACGCCCGCGAAACAACACAGTTCCTGTTTCATCTGATGCCCGAGACATAACACAGTTCCTGTTTCATCTGACGCCCGCTAAACAACACAGTTCCTGTTTCATCTGACGCCCGAGACACAACACAGTTCCTGTTTCATCTGACGCCCGCTAAACAACACAGTTCCTGTTTCATCTGACGCCCGAGACACAACACAGTTCCTGTTTCATCTGACGCCCGAGACACAACACAGTTCCTGTTTCATCTGACGCCCGCGAAACAACACAGTTCCTGTTTCATCTGACGCCCGAGACACAACACAGTTCCTGTTTCATCTGACGCCCGCGAAACAACACAGTTCCTGTTTCATCTGACGCCCGAGACACAACACAGTTCCTGTTTCATCTGACGCCCGCTAAACAACACAGTTCCTGTTTCATCTGACGCCCGAGACACAACACAGTTCCTGTTTCATCTGACGCCCGCTAAACAACACAGTTCCTGTTTCATTTGACGCCCGAGACACAACACAGTTCCTGTTTCATCTGACGCCCGCGAAACAACACAGTTCCTGTTTCATCTGACGCCCGAGACACAACACAGTTCCTGTTTCATCTGACGCCCGCGAAACAACACAGTTCCTGTTTCATCTGATGCCCGAGACATAACACAGTTCCTGTTTCAACTGATGCCCGAGACACAACACAGTTCCTGTTTCATCTGACGCCCGCGAAACCACACAGTTCCTTTTTCATCTGACGCCCGAGACACAACACAGTTCCTGTTTCATCTGACGCCAACGAAACAACACAGTTCCTGTTTCATCTGACGCCCGAGACACAACACAGTTCCTGTTTCATCTGACGCCCGCGAAACAACACAGTTCCTGTTTCATCTGACGCCCGAGACACAACACAGTTCCTGTTTCATCTGACGCCCTCGAAACAAAACAGTTCCTGTTTCATCTGACGCCCGCTAAACAACACAGTTCCTGTTTCATCTGACGCCCGAGACACAACACAGTTCCTGTTTCATCTGACGCCCGAGACACAACACAGTTCCTGTTTCATCTGACGCCCGCGAAACAACACAGTTCCTGTTTCATCTGATGCCCGAGACACAACACAGTTCCTGTTTCATCTGACGCCCGAGACACAACACAGTTCCTGTTTCATCTGACGCCCGAGACACAACACAGTTCCTGTTTCATCTGACGCCCGCTAAACAACACAGTTCCTGTTTCATCTGACGCCCGAGACACAACACAGTTCCTGTTTCATCTGACGCCCGCGAAACAACACAGTTCCTGTTTCATCTGACGCCCGAGACAGAACACAGTTCCTGTTTCATCTGACGCCCGCGAAACAACACAGTTCCTGTTTCATCTGATGCCCGAGACATAACACAGTTCCTGTTTCATCTCATGCCCGAGACACAACACAGTTCCTGTTTCATCTGACGCCCGCGAAACAACACAGTTCCTTTTTCATCTGACGCCCGAGACACAACACAGTTCCTTTTTCATCTGACGCCCACGAAACAACACAGTTCCTGTTTCATCTGACGCCCGAGACACAATACAGTTCCTGTTTCATCTGACGCCCGCGAAACAACACAGTTCCTGTTTCATCTGACGCCCGAGACACAACACAGTTCCTGTTTCATCTGACGCCCTCGAAACAAAACAGTTCCTGTTTCATCTGACGCCCGCGAAACAACACAGTTCCTGTTTCATCTGACGCCCGAGACACAACACAGTTCCTTTTTCATCTGACGCCCACGAAACAACACAGTTCCTGTTTCATCTGACGCCCGAGACACAATACAGTTCCTGTTTCATCTGACGCCCGCGAAACAACACAGTTCCTGTTTCATCTGATGCCCGAGACACAACACAGTTCCTGTTTCATCTGATGACCGAGACACAACACAGTTCCTTTTTCATCTGACGCCTGCGAAACAACACAGTTCCTGTTTCATCTGACGCCCGCGAAACAACACAGTTCCTGTTTCATCTGACGCCCGAGACACAACACAGTCCCTGTTTCATCTGACGCCCGCGAAACAACACAGTTCCTGTTTCATCTGACGCCCGAGACACAACACAGTTCCTGTTTCATCTGACGCCCGAGACACAACACAGTTCCTGTTTCATCTGACGCCCGCTAAACAACACAGTTCCTGTTTCATCTGACGCCCGAGACACAACACAGTTCCTGTTTCATCTGACGCCCGCGAAACAACACAGTTCCTGTTTCATCTGATGCCCGAGACACAACACAGTTCCTGTTTCATCGGACGCCCGCGAAACAACACAGTTCCTTTTTCATCTGACGCCCGAGACACAACACAGTTCCTGTTTCATCTGACGCCCGCGAAACAACACAGTTCCTGTTTCATCTGACGCCCGAGACACAACACAGTTCCTGTTTCATCTGACGCCCGCGAAACAACACAGTTCCTTTTTCATCTGACGCCCGAGACACAACACAGTTCCTGTTTCATCTGACGCCCACGAAACAACACAGTTCCTGTTTCATCTGACGCCCGAGACACAATACAGTTCCTGTTTCATCTGACGCCCGCGAAACAACACAGTTCCTGTTTCATCTGACGCCCGAGACACAACACAGTTCCTGTTTCATCTGACGCCCTCGAAACAAAACAGTTCCTGTTTCATCTGACGCCCGAGACACAACACAGTTCCTGTTTCATCTGACGCCCGCGAAACAACACAGTTCCTGTTTCATCTGACGCCCGAGACACAACACAGTTCCTGTTTCATCTGACGCCCGCGAAACAACACAGTTCCTGTTTCATCTGACGCCCGCGAAACAACACAGTTCCTGTTTCATCTGATGCCCGAGACATAACACAGTTCCTGTTTCATCTGACGCCCGCTAAACAACACAGTTCCTGTTTCATCTGACGCCCGAGACACAACACAGTTCCTGTTTCATCTGACGCCCGCTAAACAACACAGTTCCTGTTTCATCTGACGCCCGAGACACAACACAGTTCCTGTTTCATCTGACGCCCGAGACACAACACAGTTCCTGTTTCATCTGACGCCCGCGAAACAACACAGTTCCTGTTTCATCTGATGCCCGAGACACAATACAGTTCCTGTTTCATCTGACGCCCGCGAAACAACACAGTTCCTGTTTCATCTGACGCCCGAGACACAACACAGTTCCTGTTTCATCTGACGCCCTCGAAACAAAACAGTTCCTGTTTCATCTGACGCCCGAGACACAACACAGTTCCTGTTTCATCTGACGCCCGCGAAACAACACAGTTCCTGTTTCATCTGACGCCCGAGACACAACACAGTTCCTGTTTCATCTGACGCCCGCAAAACAACACAGTTCCTGTTTCATCTGATGCCCGAGACACAACACAGTTCCTGTTTCATCTGATGACCGAGACACAACACAGTTCCTTTTTCATCTGACGCCTGCGAAACAACACAGTTCCTGTTTCATCTGACGCCCGCGAAACAACACAGTTCCTGTTTCATCTGACGCCCGAGAAAAAACACAGTCCCTGTTTCATCTGACGCCCGCGAAACAACACAGTTCCTGTTTCATCTGACGCCCGAGACACAACACAGTTCCTGTTTCATCTGACGCCCGAGACACAACACAGTTCCTGTTTCATCTGACGCCCGCTAAACAACACAGTTCCTGTTTCATCTGACGCCCGAGACACAACACAGTTCCTGTTTCATCTGACGCCCGCGAAACAACACAGTTCCTGTTTCATCTGACGCCCGAGACACAACACAGTTCCTGATTCATCTGACGCCCGCGAAACAAGACAGTTCCTGTTTCATCTGATGCCCGAGACATAACACAGGTCCTGTTTCATCTGATGCCCGAGACACAACACAGTTCCTGTTTCATCGGACGCCCGCGAAACAACACAGTTCCTTTTTCATCTGACGCCCGAGACACAACACAGTTCCTGTTTCATCTGACGCCCGCGAAACAACACAGTTCCTGTTTCATCTGACGCCCGAGACACAACACAGTTCCTGTTTCATCTGACGCCCGCGAAACAACACAGTTCCTTTTTCATCTGACGCCCGAGACACAACACAGTTCCTGTTTCATCTGACGCCCACGAAACAACACAGTTCCTGTTTCATCTGACGCCCGAGACACAATACAGTTCCTGTTTCATCTGACGCCCGCGAAACAACACAGTTCCTGTTTCATCTGACGCCCGAGACACAACACAGTTCCTGTTTCATCTGACGCCCTCGAAACAAAACAGTTCCTGTTTCATCTGACGCCCGAGACACAACACAGTTCCTGTTTCATCTGACGCCCGCGAAACAACACAGTTCCTGTTTCATCTGACGCCCGAGACACAACACAGTTCCTGTTTCATCTGACGCCCGCGAAACAACACAGTTCCTGTTTCATCTGACGCCCGCGAAACAACACAGTTCCTGTTTCATCTGATGCCCGAGACATAACACAGTTCCTGTTTCATCTGACGCCCGCTAAACAACACAGTTCCTGTTTCATCTGACGCCCGAGACACAACACAGTTCCTGTTTCATCTGACGCCCGCTAAACAACACAGTTCCTGTTTCATCTGACGCCCGAGACACAACACAGTTCCTGTTTCATCTGACGCCCGAGACACAACACAGTTCCTGTTTCATCTGACGCCCGCGAAACAACACAGTTCCTGTTTCATCTGACGCCCGAGACACAACACAGTTCCTGTTTCATCTGACGCCCGCGAAACAACACAGTTCCTGTTTCATCTGACGCCCGAGACACAACACAGTTCCTGTTTCATCTGACGCCCGCTAAACAACACAGTTCCTGTTTCATCTGACGCCCGAGACACAACACAGTTCCTGTTTCATCTGACGCCCGCTAAACAACACAGTTCCTGTTTCATTTGACGCCCGAGACACAACACAGTTCCTGTTTCATCTGACGCCCGCGAAACAACACAGTTCCTGTTTCATCTGACGCCCGAGACACAACACAGTTCCTGTTTCATCTGACGCCCGCGAAACAACACAGTTCCTGTTTCATCTGATGCCCGAGACATAACACAGTTCCTGTTTCAACTGATGCCCGAGACACAACACAGTTCCTGTTTCATCTGACGCCCGCGAAACCACACAGTTCCTTTTTCATCTGACGCCCGAGACACAACACAGTTCCTGTTTCATCTGACGCCAACGAAACAACACAGTTCCTGTTTCATCTGACGCCCGAGACACAACACAGTTCCTGTTTCATCTGACGCCCGCGAAACAACACAGTTCCTGTTTCATCTGACGCCCGAGACACAACACAGTTCCTGTTTCATCTGACGCCCTCGAAACAAAACAGTTCCTGTTTCATCTGACGCCCGCTAAACAACACAGTTCCTGTTTCATCTGACGCCCGAGACACAACACAGTTCCTGTTTCATCTGACGCCCGAGACACAACACAGTTCCTGTTTCATCTGACGCCCGCGAAACAACACAGTTCCTGTTTCATCTGATGCCCGAGACACAACACAGTTCCTGTTTCATCTGATGACCGAGACACAACACAGTTCCTTTTTCATCTGACGCCCGCGAAACAACACAGTTCCTGTTTCATCTGACGCCCGCGAAACAACACAGTTCCTGTTTCATCTGATGCCCGAGACACAACACAGTTCCTGTTTCATCTGATGCCCGAGACACAACACAGTTCCTGTTTCATCTGACGCACGAGACACAACACAGTTCCTGTTTCATCTGACGCCCGCGAAACAACACAGTTCCTGTTTCATCTGACGCCCGAGACACAACAAAGTTTCTGTTTCATTTGACGCCCGCGAAACAACACAGTTCCTGTTTCATCTGACGCCCGAGACACAACACAGTTCCTGTTTCATCTGACGCCCGCTAAACAACACAGTTCCTGTTTCATCTGACGCCCGAGACACAACACAGTTCCTGTTTCATCTGACGCCCGCTAAACAACACAGTTCCTGTTTCATCTGACGCCCGAGACACAACACAGTTCCTGTTTCATCTGACGCCCGAGACACAACACAGTTCCTGTTTCATCTGACGCCCGCGAAACAACACAGTTCCTGTTTCATCTGACGCCCGAGACACAACACAGTTCCTGTTTCATCTGACGCCCGCGAAACAACACAGTTCCTGTTTCATCTGACGCCCGAGACACAACACAGTTCCTGTTTCATCTGACGCCCGCGAAACAACACAGTTCCTGTTTCATCTGACGCCCGAGACACAACACAGTTCCTGTTTCATCTGACGCCCGCGAAACAACACAGTTCCTGTTTCATCTGACGCCCGAGACACAACACAGTTCCTGTTTCATCTGACGCCCGCTAAACAACACAGTTCCTGTTTCATTTGACGCCCGAGACACAACACAGTTCCTGTTTCATCTGACGCCCGCGAAACAACACAGTTCCTGTTTCATCTGACGCCCGAGACACAACACAGTTCCTGTTTCATCTGACGCCCGCGAAACAACACAGTTCCTGTTTCATCTGATGCCCGAGACATAACACAGTTCCTGTTTCAACTGATGCCCGAGACACAACACAGTTCCTGTTTCATCTGACGCCCGCGAAACCACACAGTTCCTTTTTCATCTGACGCCCGAGACACAACACAGTTCCTGTTTCATCTGACGCCAACGAAACAACACAGTTCCTGTTTCATCTGACGCCCGAGACACAACACAGTTCCTGTTTCATCTGACGCCCGCGAAACAACACAGTTCCTGTTTCATCTGACGCCCGAGACACAACACAGTTCCTGTTTCATCTGACGCCCTCGAAACAAAACAGTTCCTTTTTCATCTGACGCCCGCTAAACAACACAGTTCCTGTTTCATCTGACGCCCGAGACACAACACAGTTCCTGTTTCATCTGACGCCCGAGACACAACACAGTTCCTGTTTCATCTGACGCCCGCGAAACAACACAGTTCCTGTTTCATCTGATGCCCGAGACACAACACAGTTCCTGTTTCATCTGATGACCGAGACACAACACAGTTCCTTTTTCATCTGACGCCCGCGAAACAACACAGTTCCTGTTTCATCTGACGCCCGCGAAACAACACAGTTCCTGTTTCATCTGATGCCCGAGACACAACACAGTTCCTGTTTCATCTGATGCCCGAGACACAACACAGTTCCTGTTTCATCTGACGCCCGAGACACAACACAGTTCCTGTTTCATCTGACGCCCGCGAAACAACACAGTTCCTGTTTCATCTGACGCCCGAGACACAACAAAGTTTCTGTTTCATTTGACGCCCGCGAAACAACACAGTTCCTGTTTCATCTGACGCCCGAGACACAACACAGTTCCTGTTTCATCTGACGCCCGCTAAACAACACAGTTCCTGTTTCATCTGACGCCCGAGACACAACACAGTTCCTGTTTCATCTGACGCCCGAGACACAACACAGTTCCTGTTTCATCTGACGCCCGCGAAACAACACAGTTCCTGTTTCATCTGACGCCCGAGACACAACACAGTTCCTGTTTCATCTGACGCCCGCGAAACAACACAGTTCCTGTTTCATCTGACGCCCGAGACACAACACAGTACCTGTTTCATCTGACGCCCGCGAAACAACACAGTTCCTGTTTCATCTGACGCCCGAGACACAACACAGTTCCTGTTTCATCTGACGCCCGCTAAACAACACAGTTCCTGTTTCATCTGACGCCCGAGACACAACACAGTCCCTGTTTCATCTGACGCCCGCGAAACAACACAGTTCCTGTTTCATCTGACGCCCGAGACACAACACAGTTCCTGTTTCATCTGACGCCCGAGACACAACACAGTTCCTGTTTCATCTGACGCCCGCTAAACAACACAGTTCCTGTTTCATCTGACGCCCGAGACACAACACAGTTCCTCTTTCATCTGACGCCCGCGAAACAACACAGTTCCTGTTTCATCTGACGCCCGAGACACAACACAGTTCCTGTTTCATCTGACGCCCGCGAAACAACACAGTTCCTGTTTCATCTGACGCCCGAGACACAACACAGTTCCTGTTTCATCTGACGCCCGCGAAACAACACAGTTCCTGTTTCATCTGACGCCCGAGACACAACACAGTTCCTGTTTCATCTGACGCCCGCTAAACAACACAGTTCCTGTTTCATCTGACGCCCGAGACACAACACAGTCCCTGTTTCATCTGACGCCCGCGAAACAACACAGTTCCTGTTTCATCTGACGCCCGAGACACAACACAGTTCCTGTTTCATCTGACGCCCGAGACACAACACAGTTCCTGTTTCATCTGACGCCCGCTAAACAACACAGTTCCTGTTTCATCTGACGCCCGAGACACAACACAGTTCCTCTTTCATCTGACGCCCGCGAAACAACACAGTTCCTGTTTCATCTGACGCCCGAGACACAACACAGTTCCTGTTTCATCTGACGCCCGCGAAACAACACAGTTCCTGTTTCATCTGATGCCCGAGACATAACACAGTTCCTGTTTCATCTGATGCCCGAGACACAACACAGTTCCTGTTTCATCTGACGCCCGCGAAACAAAACAGTTCCTTTTTCATCTGACGCCCGAGACACAACACAGTTCCTGTTTCATCTGACGCCCACGAAACAACACAGTTCCTGTTTCATCTGACGCCCCAGACACAATACAGTTCCTGTTTCATCTGACGCCCGCGAAACAACACAGTTCCTGTTTCATCTGATGCCCGAGACACAACACAGTTCCTGTTTCATCTGACGCCCTCGAAACAACACAGTTCCTGTTTCATCTGACGCCCGAGACACAACACAGTTCCTGTTTCATCTGACGCCCGCGAAACAACACAGTTCCTGTTTCATCTGACGCCCGAGACACAACACAGTTCCTGTTTCATCTGACGCCCTCTAAACAACACAGTTCCTGTTTCATCTGACGCCCGAGACACAACACAGTTCCTGTTTCATCTGACGCCCGCTAAACAACACAGTTCCTGTTTCATCTGACGCCCGAGACACAACACAGTTCCTGTTTCATCTGACGCCCGCTAAACAACACAGTTCCTGTTTCATCTGACGCCCGAGACACAACACAGTTCCTGTTTCATCTGACGCCCGAGACACAACACAGTTCCTGTTTCATCTGACGCCCGCAAAACAACACAGTTCCTGTTTCATCTGACGCCCGAGACACAACACAGTTCCTGTTTCATCTGACGCCCGCGAAACAACACAGTCCCTGTTTCATCTGACGCCCGAGACACAACACAGTTCCTGTTTCATCTGACGCCCGCGAAACAACACAGTTCCTGTTTCATCTGACGCCCGAGACACAACACAGTTCCTGTTTCATCTGACGCCCGCTAAACAACACAGTTCCTGTTTCATCTGACGCCCGAGACACAACACAGTTCCTGTTTCATCTGACGCCCGCTAAACAACACAGTTCCTGTTTCATCTGACGCCCGAGACACAACACAGTTCCTGTTTCATCTGACGCCCGAGACACAACACAGTTCCTGTTTCATCTGACGCCCGCGAAACAACACAGTTCCTGTTTCATCTGATGCCCGAGACACAACACAGTTCCTGTTTCATCTGACGCCCGCGAAACAACACAGTTCCTGTTTCATCTGACGCCCGAGACACAACACGGTTCCTGTTTCATCTGACGCCCGCTAAACAACACAGTTCCTGTTTCATCTGACGCCCGAGACACAACACAGTTCCTGTTTCATCTGACGCCCGCGAAACAACACACATCCTGTTTCATCTGACGCCCGAGACATAAGACAGTTCCTGTTTCATCTGATGCCCGAGACACAACACAGTTCCTGTTTCATCTGACGCCCGCGAAACAACACAGTTCCTTTTTCATCTGACGCCCGAGACACAACACAGTTCCTGTTTCATTTGACACCCACGAAACAACACAGTTCCTGTTTCATCTGATGCCCGAGACACAATACAGTTCCTGTTTCATCTGACGCCCGCGAAACAACACAGTTCCTGTTTCATCTGACGCCCGAGACACAACACAGTTCCTGTTTCATCTGACGCCCTCGAAACAACACAGTTCCTGTTTCATCTGACGCCCGAGACACAACACAGTTCCTGTTTCATCTGACGCCCGCGAAACAACACAGTTCCTGTTTCATCTGACGCCCGAGACACAACACAGTTCCTGTTTCATCTGACGCCCGCGAAACAACACAGTTCCTGTTTCATCTGACGCCCGAGACACAACACAGTTCCTCTTTCATCTGACGCCCGCTAAACAACACAGTTCCTGTTTCATCTGACGCCCGAGACACAACACAGTTCCTGTTTCATCTGACGCCCGCTAAACAACACAGTTCCTGTTTCATCTGACGCCCGAGACACAACACAGTTCCTGTTTCATCTGACGCCCGCGAAACAACACAGTTCCTGTTTCATCTGACGCCCGAGACACAACACAGTTCCTGTTTCATCTGACGCCCGCTAAACAACACAGTTCCTGTTTCATCTGACGCCCGAGACACAACACAGTTCCTGTTTCATCTGACGCCCGCTAAACAACACAGTTCCTGTTTCATTTGACGCCCGAGACACAACACAGTTCCTGTTTCATCTGACGCCCGCGAAACAACACAGTTCCTGTTTCATCTGACGCCCGAGACACAACACAGTTCCTGTTTCATCTGACGCCCGCGAAACAACACAGTTCCTGTTTCATCTGATGCCCGAGACATAACACAGTTCCTGTTTCAACTGATGCCCGAGACACAACACAGTTCCTGTTTCATCTGACGCCCGCGAAACCACACAGTTCCTTTTTCATCTGACGCCCGAGACACAACACAGTTCCTGTTTCATCTGACGCCAACGAAACAACACAGTTCCTGTTTCATCTGACGCCCGAGACACAACACAGTTCCTGTTTCATCTGACGCCCGCGAAACAACACAGTTCCTGTTTCATCTGACGCCCGAGACACAACACAGTTCCTGTTTCATCTGACGCCCTCGAAACAAAACAGTTCCTGTTTCATCTGACGCCCGCTAAACAACACAGTTCCTGTTTCATCTGACGCCCGAGACACAACACAGTTCCTGTTTCATCTGACGCCCGAGACACAACACAGTTCCTGTTTCATCTGACGCCCGCGAAACAACACAGTTCCTGTTTCATCTGATGCCCGAGACACAACACAGTTCCTGTTTCATCTGATGACCGAGACACAACACAGTTCCTTTTTCATCTGACGCCCGCGAAACAACACAGTTCCTGTTTCATCTGACGCCCGCGAAACAACACAGTTCCTGTTTCATCTGATGCCCGAGACACAACACAGTTCCTGTTTCATCTGATGCCCGAGACACAACACAGTTCCTGTTTCATCTGACGCCCGAGACACAACACAGTTCCTGTTTCATCTGACGCCCGCGAAACAACACAGTTCCTGTTTCATCTGACGCCCGAGACACAACAAAGTTTCTGTTTCATTTGACGCCCGCGAAACAACACAGTTCCTGTTTCATCTGACGCCCGAGACACAACACAGTTCCTGTTTCATCTGACGCCCGAGACACAACACAGTTCCTGTTTCATCTGACGCCCGCGAAACAACACAGTTCCTGTTTCATCTGACGCCCGAGACACAACACAGTTCCTGTTTCATCTGACGCCCGCGAAACAACACAGTTCCTGTTTCATCTGACGCCCGAGACACAACACAGTTCCTGTTTCATCTGACGCCCGCGAAACAACACAGTTCCTGTTTCATCTGACGCCCGAGACACAACACAGTTCCTGTTTCATCTGACGCCCGCGAAACAACACAGTTCCTGTTTCATCTGACGCCCGAGACACAACACAGTTCCTGTTTCATCTGACGCCCGCTAAACAACACAGTTCCTGTTTCATTTGACACCCGAGACACAACACAGTTCCTGTTTCATCTGACGCCCGCGAAACAACCCAGTTCCTGTTTCATCTGACGCCCGAGACACAACACAGTTCCTGTTTCATCTGACGCCCGCGAAACAACACAGTTCCTGTTTCATCTGATGCCCGAGACATAACACAGTTCCTGTTTCAACTGATGCCCGAGACACAACACAGTTCCTGTTTCATCTGACGCCCGCGAAACCACACAGTTCCTTTTTCATCTGACGCCCGAGACACAACACAGTTCCTGTTTCATCTGACGCCAACGAAACAACACAGTTCCTGTTTCATCTGACGCCCGAGACACAACACAGTTCCTGTTTCATCTGACGCCCGCGAAACAACACAGTTCCTGTTTCATCTGACGCCCGAGACACAACACAGTTCCTGTTTCATCTGACGCCCTCGAAACAAAACAGTTCCTGTTTCATCTGACGCCCGCTAAACAACACAGTTCCTGTTTCATCTGACGCCCGAGACACAACACAGTTCCTGTTTCATCTGACGCCCGAGACACAACACAGTTCCTGTTTCATCTGACGCCCGCGAAACAACACAGTTCCTGTTTCATCTGATGCCCGAGACACAACACAGTTCCTGTTTCATCTGATGACCGAGACACAACACAGTTCCTTTTTCATCTGACGCCCGCGAAACAACACAGTTCCTGTTTCATCTGACGCCCGCGAAACAACACAGTTCCTGTTTCATCTGATGCCCGAGACACAACACAGTTCCTGTTTCATCTGATGCCCGAGACACAACACAGTTCCTGTTTCATCTGACGCCCGAGACACAACACAGTTCCTGTTTCATCTGACGCCCGCGAAACAACACAGTTCCTGTTTCATCTGACGCCCGAGACACAACAAAGTTTCTGTTTCATTTGACGCCCGCGAAACAACACAGTTCCTGTTTCATCTGACGCCCGAGACACAACACAGTTCTTGTTTCATCTGACGCCCGCTAAACAACACAGTTCCTGTTTCATCTGACGCCCGAGACACAACACAGTTCCTGTTTCATCTGACGCCCGCTAAACAACACAGTTCCTGTTTCATCTGACGCCCGAGACACAACACAGTTCCTGTTTCATCTGACGCCCGAGACACAACACAGTTCCTGTTTCATCTGACGCCCGCGAAACAACACAGTTCCTGTTTCATCTGACGCCCGAGACACAACACAGTTCCTGTTTCATCTGACGCCCGCGAAACAACACAGTTCCTGTTTCATCTGACGCCCGAGACACAACACAGTTCCTGTTTCATCTGACACCCGCGAAACAACACAGTTCCTGTTTCATCTGACGCCCGAGACACAACACAGTTCCTGTTTCATCTGACGCCCGCTAAACAACACAGTTCCTGTTTCATCTGACGCCCGAGACACAACACAGTCCCTGTTTCATCTGACGCCCGCGAAACAACACAGTTCCTGTTTCATCTGACGCCCGACACAACACAGTTCCTGTTTCATCTGACGCCCGAGACACAACACAGTTCCTGTTTCATCTGACGCCCGCTAAACAACACAGTTCCTGTTTCATCTGACGCCCGAGACACAACACAGTTCCTCTTTCATCTGACGCCCGCGAAACAACACAGTTCCTGTTTCATCTGACGCCCGAGACACAACACAGTTCCTGTTTCATCTGACGCCCGCGAAACAACACAGTTCCTGTTTCATCTGATGCCCGAGACATAACACAGTTCCTGTTTCATCTGATGCCCGAGACACAACACAGTTCCTGTTTCATCTGACGCCCGCGAAACAACACAGTTCCTTTTTCATCTGACGCCCGAGACACAACACAGTTCCTGTTTCATCTGACGCCCACGAAACTACACAGTTCCTGTTTCATCTGACGCCCCAGACACAATACAGTTCCTGTTTCATCTGACGCCCGCGAAACAACACAGTTCCTGTTTCATCTGATGCCCGAGACACAACACAGTTCCTGTTTCATCTGACGCCCTCGAAACAACACAGTTCCTGTTTCATCTGACGCCCGAGACACAACACAGTTCCTGTTTCATCTGACGCCCGCGAAACAACACAGTTCCTGTTTCATCTGACGCCCGAGACACAACACAGTTCCTGTTTCATCTGACGCCTGCGAAACAACACAGTTCCTGTTTCATCTGACGCCCGAGACACAACACAGTTCCTGTTTCATCTGACGCCCGCTAAACAACACAGTTCCTGTTTCATCTGACGCCCGAGACACAACACAGTTCCTGTTTCATCTGACGCCCGCTAAACAACACAGTTCCTGTTTCATCTGACGCCCGAGACACAACACAGTTCCTGTTTCATCTGACGCCCGAGACACAACACAGTTCCTGTTTCATCTGACGCCCGCGAAACAACACAGTTCCTGTTTCATCTGACGCCCGAGACACAACACAGTTCCTGTTTCATCTGACGCCCGCGAAACAACACAGTTCCTGTTTCATCTGACGCCCGAGACACAACACAGTTCCTGTTTCATCTGACGCCCGCGAAACAACACAGTTCCTGTTTCATCTGACGCCCGAGACACAACACAGTTCCTGTTTCATCTGACGCCCGCTAAACAACACAGTTCCTGTTTCATCTGACGCCCGAGACACAACACAGTTCCTGTTTCATCTGACGCCCGAGACACAACACAGTTCCTGTTTCATCTGACGCCCGCGAAACAACACAGTTCCTGTTTCATCTGATGCCCGAGACATAACACAGTTCCTGTTTCAACTGATGCCCGAGACACAACACAGTTCCTGTTTCATCTGACGCCCGCGAAACAACACAGTTCCTGTTTCATCTGACGCCCGAGACACAACACAGTTCCTGTTTCATCTGACGCCCGCGAAACAACACAGTTCCTGTTTCATCTGATGCCCGAGACATAACACAGTTCCTGTTTCAACTGATGCCCGAGACACAACACAGTTCCTGTTTCATCTGACGCCCGCGAAACCACACAGTTCCTTTTTCATCTGACGCCCGAGACACAACACAGTTCCTGTTTCATCTGACGCCCGCGAAACAACACAGTTCCTGTTTCATCTGACGCCCGAGACACAACACAGTTCCTGTTTCATCTGACGCCCTCGAAACAAAACAGTTCCTGTTTCATCTGACGCCCGAGACACAACACAGTTCCTGTTTCATCTGACGCCCGCGAAACAACACAGTTCCTGTTTCATCTGACGCCCGAGACACAACACAGTTCCTGTTTCATCTGACGCCCGCGAAACAACACAGTTCCTGTTTCATCTGACGCCCGAGACACAACACAGTTCCTGTTTCATCTGACGCCCGCTAAACAACACAGTTCCTGTTTCATCTGACGCCCGAGACACAACACAGTTCCTGTTTCATCTGACGCCCGCGAAACAACACAGTTCCTGTTTCATCTGACGCCCGAGACACAACACAGTTCCTGTTTCATCTGACGCCCGCGAAACAACACAGTTCCTGTTTCATCTGATGCCCGAGACATAACACAGTTCCTGTTTCAACTGATGCCCGAGACACAACACAGTTCCTGTTTCATCTGACGCCCGCGAAACCACACAGTTCCTTTTTCATCTGAAGCCCGAGACGCAACACAGTTCCTGTTTCATCTGACGCCCGCGAAACAACACAGTTCCTGTTTCATCTGACGCCCGAGACACAACACAGTTCCTGTTTCATCTGACGCCCTCGAAACAAAACAGTTCCTGTTTCATCTGACGCCCGAGACACAACACAGTTCCTGTTTCATCTGACGCCCGCGAAACAACACAGTTCCTGTTTCATCTGACGCCCGAGACACAACACAGTTCCTGTTTCATCTGACTCCCGCGAAACAACACAGTTCCTATTTCATCTGATGCCCGAGACACAACACAGTTCCTGTTTCATCTGATGACCGAGACACAACACAGTTCCTTTTTCATCTGACGCCCGCGAAACAACACAGTTCCTGTTTCATCTGACGCCCGCGAAACAACACAGTTCCTGTTTCATCTGATGCCCGAGACACAACACAGTTCCTGTTTCATCTGATGCCCGAGACACAACACAGTTCCTGTTTCATCTGACGCCCGAGACACAACACAGTTCCTGTTTCATCTGACGCCCGCGAAACAACACAGTTCCTGTTTCATCTGACGCCCGAGACACAACACAGTTTCTGTTTCATTTGACGCCCGCGAAACAACACAGTTCCTGTTTCAGCTGACGCCCGAGACACAACACAGTTCCTGTTTCATCTGACGCCCGCTAAACAACACAGTTCCTGTTTCATCTGACGCCCGAGACACAACACAGTTCCTGTTTCATCTGACGCCCGCTAAACAACACAGTTCCTGTTTCATCTGACCCCCGAGACACAACACAGTTCCTGTTTCATCTGACGCCCGAGACACAACACAGTTCCTGTTTCATCTGACGCCCGCGAAACAACACAGTTCCTGTTTCATCTGACGCCCGAGACACAACACAGTTCCTGTTTCATCTGACGCCCGCGAAACAACACAGTTCCTGTTTCATCTGACGCCCGAGACACAACACAGTTCCTGTTTCATCTGACGCCCGCGAAACAACACAGTTCCTATTTCATCTGACGCCCGAGACACAACACAGTTCCTGTTTCATCTGACGCCCGCTAAACAACACAGTTCCTGTTTCATCTGACGCCCGAGACACAACACAGTCCCTGTTTCATCTGACGCCCGCGAAACAACACAGTTCCTGTTTCATCTGATGCCCGAGACACAACACAGTTCCTGTTTCATCTGATGCCCGAGAAACAACACAGTTCCTGTTTCATCTGACGCCCGCGAAACAACACAGTTCCTTTTTCATCTGACGCCCGAGACACAACACAGTTCCTGTTTCATCTGACGCCCACGAAACAACACAGTTCCTGTTTCATCTGACGCCCGAGACACAATACAGTTCCTGTTTCATCTGACGCCCGCGAAACAACACAGTTCCTGTTTCATCTGACGCCCGAGACACAACACAGTTCCTGTTTCATCTGACGCCCTCGAAACAACACAGTTCCTGTTTCATCTGACGCCCGAGACACAACACAGTTCCTGTTTCATCTGACGCCCGCGAAACAACACAGTTCCTGTTTCATCTGACGCCCGAGACACAACACAGTTCCTGTTTCATCTGACGCCCGCGAAACAACACAGTTCCTGTTTCATCTGACGCCCGAGACACAACACAGTTCCTGTTTCATCTGACGCCCGCTAAACAACACAGTTCCTGTTTCATCTGACGCCCGAGACACAACACAGTTCCTGTTTCATCTGACGCCCGCTAAACAACACAGTTCCTGTTTCATCTGACGCCCGAGACACAACACAGTTCCTGTTTCATCTGACGCCCGAGACACAACACAGTTCCTGTTTCATCTGACGCCCGCGAAACAACACAGTTCCTGTTTCATCTGACGCCCGAGACACAACACAGTTCCTGTTTCATCTGACGCCCGCGAAACAACACAGTTCCTGTTTCATCTGACGCCCGAGACACAACACAGTTCCTGTTTCATCTGACGCCCGCGAAACAACACAGTTCCTGTTTCATCTGACGCCCGAGACACAACACAGTTCCTGTTTCATCTGACGCCCGCTAAACAACACAGTTCCTGTTTCATCTGACGCCCGAGACACAACACAGTTCCTGTTTCATCTGACGCCCGCGAAACAACACAGTTCCTGTTTCATCTGACGCCCGAGACACAACACAGTTCCTGTTTCATCTGACGCCCGCGAAACAACACAGTTCCTGTTTCATCTGATGCCCGAGACATAACACAGTTCCTGTTTCAACTGATGCCCGAGACACAACACAGTTCCTGTTTCATCTGACGGCCGCGAAACCACACAGTTCCTTTTTCATCTGACGCCCGAGACACAACACAGTTCCTGTTTCATCTGACGCCCACGAAACAACACAGTTCCTGTTTCATCTGACGCCCGAGACACAACACAGTTCCTGTTTCATCTGACGCCCGCGAAACAACACAGTTCCTGTTTCATCTGACGCCCGAGACACAACACAGTTCCTGTTTCATCTGACGCCCGCGAAACAAAACAGTTCCTGTTTCATCTGACGCCCGAGACACAACACAGTTCCTGTTTCATCTGACGCCCGCGAAACAACACAGTTCCTGTTTCATCTGACGCCCGAGACACAACACAGTTCCTGTTTCATCTGACGCCCGCGAAACAACACAGTTCCTGTTTCATCTGAAGCCCGAGACACAACACAGTTCCTGTTTCATCTGATGACCGAGACAAAACACAGTTCCTTTTTCATCTGACGCCCGCGAAACAACACAGTTCCTGTTTCATCTGACGCCCGCGAAACAACACAGTTCCTGTTTCATCTGATGCCCGAGACACAACACAGTTCCTGTTTCATCTGACGCCCGCGAAACAACACAGTTCCTGTTTCATCTGACGCCCGAGACACAACACAGTTCCTGTTTCATCTGACGCCCGCGAAACAACACAGTTCCTGTTTCATCTGAAGCCCGAGACACAACACAGTTCCTGTTTCATCTGACGCCCGCTAAACAACACAGTTCCTGTTTCATCTGACGCCCGAGACACAACACAGTTCCTGTTTCATCTGACGCCCGCTAAACAACACAGTTCCTGTTTCATCTGACGCCCGAGACACAACACAGTTCCTGTTTCATCTGACGCCCGAGACACAACACAGTTCCTGTTTCATCTGACGCCCGCGAAACAACACAGTTCCTGTTTCATCTGACGCCCGAGACACAACACAGTTCCTGTTTCACCTGACGCCCGCGAAACAACACAGTTCCTGTTTCATCTGACGCCCGAGACACAACACAGTTCCTGTTTCATCTGACGCCCGCGAAACAACACAGTTCCTGTTTCATCTGACGCCCGAGACACAACACAGTTCCTGTTTCATCTGACGCCCGCTAAACAACACAGTTCCTGTTTCATCTGACGCCCGAGACACAACACAGTTCCTGTTTCATCTGACGCCCGCGAAACAACACAGTTCCTGTTTCATCTGACGCCCGAGACACAACACAGTTCCTGTTTCATCTGACGCCCGCGAAACAACACAGTTCCTGTTTCATCTGATGCCCGAGACATAACACAGTTCCTGTTTCAACTGATGCCCGAGACACAACACAGTTCCTGTTTCATCTGACGCCCGCGAAACCACACAGTTCCTTTTTCATCTGACGCCCGAGACACAACACAGTTCCTGTTTCATCTGACGCCAACGAAACAACACAGTTCCTGTTTCATCTGACGCCCGAGACACAACACAGTTCCTGTTTCATCTAACGCCCGCGAAACAACACAGTTCCTGTTTCATCTGACGCCCGAGACACAACACAGTTCCTGTTTCATCTGACGCCCGCGAAACAACACAGTTCCTGTTTCATCTGACGCCCGAGACACAACACAGTTCCTGTTTCATCTGACGCCCGCGAAACAACACAGTTCCTGTTTCATCTGACGCCCGAGACACAACACAGTTCCTGTTTCATCTGACGCCCGCGAAACAACACAGTTCCTGTTTCATCTGACGCCCGAGACACAACACAGTTCCTCTTTCATCTGACGCCCGCGAAACAACACAGTTCCTGTTTCATCTGATGCCCGAGACATAACACAGTTCCTGTTTCAACTGATGCCCGAGACACAACACAGTTCCTGTTTCATCTGACGCCCGCGAAACCACACAGTTCCTTTTTCATCTGACGCCCGAGACACAACACAGTTCCTGTTTCATCTGACGCCCACGAAACAACACAGTTCCTGTTTCATCTGACGCCCGAGACACAACACAGTTCCTGTTTCATCTGACGCCCGCGAAACAACACAGTTCCTGTTTCATCTGACGCCCGAGACACAACACAGTTCCTGTTTCATCTGACGCCCTCGAAACAAAACAGTTCCTGTTTCATCTGACGCCCGAGACAAAACACAGTTCCTGTTTCATCTGACGCCCGCGAAACAACACAGTTCCTGTTTCATCTGAAGCCCGAGACACAACACAGTTCCTGTTTCATCTGATGACCGAGACAAAACACAGTTCCTTTTTCATCTGACGCCCGCGAAACAACACAGTTCCTGTTTCATCTGACGCCCGCGAAACAACACAGTTCCTGTTTCATCTGATGCCCGAAACACAACACAGTTCCTGTTTCATCTGACGCCCGCGAAACAACACAGTTCCTGTTTCATCTGACGCCCGAGACACAACACAGTTCCTGTTTCATCTGACGCCCGCGAAACAACACAGTTCCTGTTTCATCTGACGCCCGAGACACAACACAGTTCCTGTTTCATCTGACGCCCGCTAAACAACACAGTTCCTGTTTCATCTGACGCCCGAGACACAACACAGTTCCTGTTTCATCTGACGCCCGCTAAACAACACAGTTCCTGTTTCATCTGACGCCCGAGACACAACACAGTTCCTGTTTCATCTGACGCCCGAGACACAACACAGTTCCTGTTTCATCTGACGCCCGCGAAACAACACAGTTCCTGTTTCATCTGACGCCCGAGACACAACACAGTTCCTGTTTCACCTGACGCCCGCGAAACAACACAGTTCCTGTTTCATCTGACGCCCGAGACACAACACAGTTCCTGTTTCATCTGACGCCCGCGAAACAACACAGTTCCTGTTTCATCTGACGCCCGAGACACAACACAGTTCCTGTTTCATCTGACGCCCGCTAAACAACACAGTTCCTGTTTCATCTGACGCCCGAGACACAACACAGTTCCTGTTTCATCTGACGCCCGCGAAACAACACAGTTCCTGTTTCATCTGACGCCCGAGACACAACACAGTTCCTGTTTCATCTGACGCCCGCGAAACAACACAGTTCCTGTTTCATCTGATGCCCGAGACATAACACAGTTCCTGTTTCAACTGATGCCCGAGACACAACACAGTTCCTGTTTCATCTGACGCCCGCGAAACCACACAGTTCCTTTTTCATCTGACGCCCGAGACACAACACAGTTCCTGTTTCATCTGACGCCAACGAAACAACACAGTTCCTGTTTCATCTGACGCCCGAGACACAATACAGTTCCTGTTTCATCTGACGCCCGCGAAACAACACAGTTCCTGTTTCATCTGACGCCCGAGACACAACACAGTTCCTGTTTCATCTGACGCCCTCGAAACAAAACAGTTCCTGTTTCATCTGACGCCCGAGACACAACACAGTTCCTGTTTCATCTGACGCCCGCGAAACAACACAGTTCCTGTTTCATCTGACGCCCGAGACACAACACAGTTCCTGTTTCATCTGACGCCCGCGAAACAACACAGTTCCTGTTTCATCTGATGCCCGAGACACAACACAGATCCTGTTTCATCTGATGACCGAGACACAACACAGTTCCTTTTTCATCTGACGCCCGAGACACAACACAGTTCCTGTTTCATCTGACGCCCGCGAAACAACACAGTTCCTGTTTCATCTGATGCCCGAGACACAACACAGTTCCTGTTTCATCTGATGCCCGAGAAACAACACAGTTCCTGTTTCATCTGACGCCCGAGACACAACACAGTTCCTGTTTCATCTGACGCCCGCGAAACAACACAGTTCCTGTTTCATCTGACGCCCGAGACACAACACAGTTTCTGTTTCATTTGACGCCCGCGAAACAACACAGTTCCTGTTTCATCTGACGCCCGAGACACAACACAGTTCCTGTTTCATCTGACGCCCGCTAAACAACACAGTTCCTGTTTCATCTGACGCCCGAGACACAACACAGTTCCTGTTTCATCTGACGCCCGCTAAACAACACAGTTCCTGTTTCATCTGACGCCCGAGACACAACACAGTTCCTGTTTCATCTGACGCCCGAGACACAACACAGTTCCTGTTTCATCTGACGCCCGCGAAACAACACAGTTCCTGTTTCATCTGACGCCCGAGACACAACACAGTTCCTGTTTCATCTGACGCCCGCGAAACAACACAGTTCCTGTTTCATCTGACGCCCGAGACACAACACAGTTCCTGTTTCATCTGATGCCCGCGAAACAACACAGTTCCTGTTTCATCTGACGCCCGAGACACAACACAGTTCCTGTTTCATCTGACGCCCGCTAAACAACACAGTTCCTGTTTCATCTGACGCCCGAGACACAACACAGTCCCTGTTTCATCTGACGCCCGCGAAACAACACAGTTCCTGTTTCATCTGACGCCCGAGACACAACACAGTTCCTGTTTCATCTGACGCCCGAGACACAACACAGTTCCTGTTTCATCTGACGCCCGCTAAACAACACAGTTCCTGTTTCATCTGACGCCCGAGACACAACACAGTTCCTGTTTCATCTGACACCCGCGAAACAACACAGTTCCTGTTTCATCTGACGCCCGAGACACAACACAGTTCCTGTTTCATCTGACGCCCGCGAAACAACACAGTTCCTGTTTCATCTGATGCCCGAGACATAACACAGTTCCTGTTTCATCTGATGCCCGAGACACAACACAGTTCCTTTTTCATCTGACGCCCGAGACACAACACAGTTCCTGTTTCATCTGACGCCCGCGAAACAACACAGTTCCTGTTTCATCTGACGCCCGAGACACAACACAGTTCCTGTTTCATCTGACGCCCGCGAAACAACACAGTTCCTGTTTCATCTGATGCCCGAGACATAACACAGTTCCTGTTTCAACTGATGCCCGAGACACAACACAGTTCCTGTTTCATCTGACGCCCGCGAAACCACACAGTTCCTTTTTCATCTGACGCCCGAGACACAACACAGTTCCTGTTTCATCTGACGCCCACGAAACAACACAGTTCCTGTTTCATCTGACGCCCGAGACACAATACAGTTCCTGTTTCATCTGACGCCCGCGAAACCACACAGTTCCTTTTTCATCTGACGCCCGAGACACAACACAGTTCCTGTTTCATCTGACGCCCACGAAACAACACAGTTCCTGTTTCATCTGACGCCCGAGACACAATACAGTTCCTGTTTCATCTGACGCCCGCGAAACAACACAGTTCCTGTTTCATCTGACGCCCGAGACACAACACAGTTCCTGTTTCATCTGACGCCCTCGAAACAAAACAGTTCCTGTTTCATCTGACGCCCGAGACACAACACAGTTCCTGTTTCATCTGACGCCCGCGAAACAACACAGTTCCTGTTTCATCTGACGCCCGAGACACAACACAGTTCCTGTTTCATCTGACGCCCGCGAAACAACACAGTTCCTGTTTCATCTGAAGCCCGAGACACAACACAGTTCCTGTTTCATCTGATGACCGAGACACAACACAGTTCCTTTTTCATCTGACGCCCGCGAAACAACACAGTTCCTGTTTCATCTGACGCCCGCGAAACAACACAGTTCCTGTTTCATCTGATGCCCGAGACACAACACAGTTCCTGTTTCATCTGATGCCCGAGACACAACACAGTTCCTGTTTCATCTGACGCCCGAGACACAACACAGTTCCTGTTTCATCTGACGCCCGCGAAACAACACAGTTCCTGTTTCATCTGACGCCCGAGACACAACACACTTTCTGTTTCATTTGACGCCCGCGAAACAACACAGTTCCTGTTTCATCTGACGCCCGAGACACAACACAGTTCCTGTTTCATCTGACGCCCGCTAAACAACACAGTTCCTGTTTCATCTGACGCCCGAGACACAACACAGTTCCTGTTTCATCTGACGCCCGCTAAACAACACAGTTCCTGTTTCATCTGATGCCCGAGACACAACACAGTTCCTGTTTCATCTGACGCCCGAGACACAACACAGTTCCTGTTTCATCTGACGCCCGCGAAACAACACAGTTCCTGTTTCATCTGACGCCCGATACACAACACAGTTCCTGTTTCATCTGACGCCCGCGAAACAACACAGTTCCTGTTTCATCTGACGCCCGAGACACAACACAGTTCCTGTTTCATCTGACGCCCGCGAAACAACACAGTTCCTGTTTCATCTGACGCCCGAGACACAACACAGTTCCTGTTTCATCTGACGCCCGCTAAACAACACAGTTCCTGTTTCATCTGACGCCCGAGACACAACACAGTTCCTGTTTCATCTGACGCCCGCTAAACAACACAGTTCCTGTTTCATCTGACGCCCGAGACACAACACAGGTCCTGTTTCATCTGACGCCCGAGACACAACACAGTTCCTGTTTCATCTGACGCCCGCGAAACAACACAGTTCCTGTTTCATCTGACGCCCGAGACACAACACAGTTCCTGTTTCATCTGACGCCCGCGAAACAACACAGTTCCTGTTTCATCTGACGCCCGAGACACAACACAGTTCCTGTTTCATCTGACGCCCGCGAAACTACACAGTTCCTGTTTCATCTGACGCCCGAGACACAACACAGTTCCTGTTTCATCTGACGCCCGCTAAACAACACAGTTCCTGTTTCATCTGACGCCCGAGACACAACACAGTCCCTGTTTCATCTGACGCCCGCGAAACAACACAGTTCCTGTTTCATCTGACGCCCGAGACACAACACAGTTCCTGTTTCATCTGACGCCCGCGAAACAACACAGTTCCTGTTTCATCTGATGCCCGAGACATAACACAGTTCCTGTTTCATCTGATGCCCGAGACACAACACAGTTCCTGTTTCATCTGACGCCCCCGAAACAACACAGTTCCTTTTTCATCTGACGCCCGAGACACAACACAGTTCCCGTTTCATCTGACGCCCACGAAACAACACAGTTCCTGTTTCATCTGACGCCCGAGACACAATACAGTTCCTGTTTCATCTGACGCCCGCGAAACAACACAGTTCCTGTTTCATCTGAAGCCCGAGACACAACACAGTTCCTGTTTCATCTGACGCCCTCGAAACAACACAGTTCCTGTTTCATCTGACGCCCGAGACACAACACAGTTCCTGTTTCATCTGACGCCCGCGAAACAACACAGTTCCTGTTTCATCTGACGCCCGAGACACAACACAGTTCCTGTTTCATCTGACGCCCGCGAAACAACACAGTTCCTGTTTCATCTGACGCCCGAGACACAACACAGTTCCTGTTTCATCTGACGCCCGAGACACAACACAGTTCCTGTTTCAGCTGACGCCCGCGAAACAACACAGTTCCTGTTTCATCTGATGCCCGAGACACAACACAGTTCCTGTTTCATCTGACGCCCGAGACACAACACAGTTCCTGTTTCAGCTGACGCCCGCGAAACAACACAGTTCCTGTTTCATCTGATGCCCGAGACACAACACAGTTCCTGTTTCATCTGATGACCGAGACACAACACAGTTCCTTTTTCATCTGACGCCCGCGAAACAACACAGTTCCTGTTTCATCTGACGCCCGCGAAACAACACAGTTCCTGTTTCATCTGATGCCCGAGACACAACACAGTTCCTGTTTCATCTGATGCCCGAGACACAACACAGTTCCTGTTTCATCTGACGCCCGAGACACAACACAGTTCCTGTTTCATCTGACGCCCGCGAAACAACACAGTTCCTGTTTCATCTGACGCCCGAGACACAACACAGTTTCTGTTTCATTTGACGCCCGCGAAACAACACAGTTCCTGTTTCATCTGACGCCCGAGACACAACACAGTTCCTGTTTCATCTGACGCCCGCTAAACAACACAGTTCCTGTTTCATCTGACGCCCGAGACACAACACAGTTCCTGTTTCATCTGACGCCCGCTAAACAACACAGTTCCTGTTTCATCTGACGCCCGAGACACAACACAGTTCCTGTTTCATCTGACGCCCGAGACACAACACAGTTCCTGTTTCATCTGACGCCCGAGACACAACACAGTTCCTGTTTCATCTGACGCCCTCGAAACAAAACAGTTCCTGTTTCATCTGACGCCCGAGACACAACACAGTTCCTGTTTCATCTGACGCCCGCGAAACAACACAGTTCCTGTTTCATCTGACGCCCGAGACACAACACAGTTCCTGTTTCAGCTGACGCCCGCGAAACAACACAGTTCCTGTTTCATCTGATGCCCGAGACACAACACAGTTCCTGTTTCATCTGATGACCGAGACACAACACAGTTCCTTTTTCATCTGACGCCCGCGAAACAACACAGTTCCTGTTTCATCTGACGCCCGCGAAACAACACAGTTCCTGTTTCATCTGATGCCCGAGACACAACACAGTTCCTGTTTCATCTGATGCCCGAGACACAACACAGTTCCTGTTTCATCTGACGCCCGAGACACAACACAGTTCCTGTTTCATCTGACGCCCGCGAAACAACACAGTTCCTGTTTCATCTGACGCCCGAGACACAACACAGTTTCTGTTTCATTTGACGCCCGCGAAACAACACAGTTCCTGTTTCATCTGACGCCCGAGACACAACACAGTTCCTGTTTCATCTGACGCCCGCTAAACAACACAGTTCCTGTTTCATCTGACGCCCGAGACACAACACAGTTCCTGTTTCATCTGACGCCCGCTAAACAACACAGTTCCTGTTTCATCTGACGCCCGAGACACAACACAGTTCCTGTTTCATCTGACGCCCGAGACACAACACAGTTCCTGTTTCATCTGACGCCCGCGAAACAACACAGTTCCTGTTTCATCTGACGCCCGAGACACAACACAGTTCCTGTTTCATCTGACGCCCGCTAAACAACACAGTTCCTGTTTCATCTGACGCCCGAGACACAACACAGTTCCTGTTTCATCTGACGCCCGCTAAACAACACAGTTCCTGTTTCATCTGACGCCCGAGACACAACACAGTTCCTGTTTCATCTGACGCCCGAGACACAACACAGTTCCTGTTTCATCTGACGCCCGCGAAACAACACAGTTCCTGTTTCATCTGACGCCCGAGACACAACACAGTTCCTGTTTCATCTGACGCCCGCGAAACAACACAGTTCCTGTTTCATCTGACGCCCGAGACACAACACAGTTCCTGTTTCATCTGACGCCCGCGAAACAACACAGTTCCTGTTTCATCTGACGCCCGAGACACAACACAGTTCCTGTTTCATCTGACGCCCGCTAAACAACACAGTTCCTGTTTCATCTGACGCCCGAGACACAACACAGTTCCTGTTTCATCTGACGCCCGCGAAACAACACAGTTCCTGTTTCATCTGACGCCCGAGACACAACACAGTTCCTGTTTCATCTGACGCCCGCGAAACAACACAGTTCCTGTTTCATCTGATGCCCGAGACATAACACAGTTCCTGTTTCAACTGATGCCCGAGACACAACACAGTTCCTGTTTCATCTGACGGCCGCGAAACCACACAGTTCCTTTTTCATCTGACGCCCGAGACACAACACAGTTCCTGTTTCATCTGACGCCCACGAAACAACACAGTTCCTGTTTCATCTGACGCCCGAGACACAACACAGTTCCTGTTTCATCTGACGCCCGCGAAACAACACAGTTCCTGTTTCATCTGACGCCCGAGACACAACACAGTTCCTGTTTCATCTGACGCCCTCGAAACAAAACAGTTCCTGTTTCATCTGACGCCCGAGACACAACACAGTTCCTGTTTCATCTGACGCCCGCGAAACAACACAGTTCCTGTTTCATCTGACGCCCGAGACACAACACAGTTCCTGTTTCATCTGACGCCCGCGAAACAACACAGTTCCTGTTTCATCTGAAGCCCGAGACACAACACAGTTCCTGTTTCATCTGATGACCGAGACAAAACACAGTTCCTTTTTCATCTGACGCCCGCGAAACAACACAGTTCCTGTTTCATCTGACGCCCGCGAAACAACACAGTTCCTGTTTCATCTGATGCCCGAGACACAACACAGTTCCTGTTTCATCTGACGCCCGCGAAACAACACAGTTCCTGTTTCATCTGACGCCCGAGACACAACACAGTTCCTGTTTCATCTGACGCCCGCGAAACAACACAGTTCCTGTTTCATCTGACGCCCGAGACACAAACCAGTTCCTGTTTCATCTGACGCCCGCTAAACAACACAGTTCCTGTTTCATCTGACGCCCGAGACACAACACAGTTCCTGTTTCATCTGATGCCCGCTAAACAACACAGTTCCTGTTTCATCTGACGCCCGAGACACAACACAGTTCCTGTTTCATCTGACGCCCGAGACACAACACAGTTCCTGTTTCATCTGACGCCCGCGAAACAACACAGTTCCTGTTTCATCTGACGCCCGAGACACAACACAGTTCCTGTTTCACCTGACGCCCGCGAAACAACACAGTTCCTGTTTCATCTGACGCCCGAGACACAACACAGTTCCTGTTTCATCTGACGCCCGCGAAACAACACAGTTCCTGTTTCATCTGACGCCCGAGACACAACACAGTTCCTGTTTCATCTGACGCCCGCTAAACAACACAGTTCCTGTTTCATCTGACGCCCGAGACACAACACAGTTCCTGTTTCATCTGACGCCCGCGAAACAACACAGTTCCTGTTTCATCTGACGCCCGAGACACAACACAGTTCCTGTTTCATCTGACGCCCGAGACACAACACAGTCCCTGTTTCATCTGACGCCCGAGACATAACACAGTTCCTGTTTCAACTGATGCCCGAGACACAACACAGTTCCTGTTTCATCTGACGCCCGCGAAACCACACAGTTCCTTTTTCATCTGACGCCCGAGACACAACACAGTTCCTGTTTCATCTGACGCCAACGAAACAACACAGTTCCTGTTTCATCTGACGCCCGAGACACAACACAGTTCCTGTTTCATCTGACGCCCGCGAAACAACACAGTTCCTGTTTCATCTGACGCCCGAGACACAACACAGTTCCTGTTTCATCTGACGCCCGCGAAACAACACAGTTCCTGTTTCATCTGACGCCCGAGACACAACACAGTTCCTGTTTCATCTGACGCCCGCGAAACAACACAGTTCCTGTTTCATCTGACGCCCGAGACACAACACAGTTCCTGTTTCATCTGACGCCCTCGAAACAAAACAGTTCCTGTTTCATCTGACGCCCGAGACACAACACAGTTCCTGTTTCATCTGACGCCCGCGAAACAACACAGTTCCTGTTTCATCTGACGCCCGAGACACAACACAGTTCCTGTTTCATCTGACGCCCGCGAAACAACACAGTTCCTGTTTCATCTGACGCCCGCGAAACCACACAGTTCCTGTTTCATCTGATGGCCGAGACAAAACACAGTTCCTTTTTCATCTGACGCCCACGAAACAACACAGTTCCTGTTTCATCTGACGCCCGAGACACAACACAGTTCCTGTTTCATCTGACGCCCGCGAAACAACACAGTTCCTGTTTCATCTGACGCCCGAGACACAACACAGTTCCTGTTTCATCTGACGCCCTCGAAACAAAACAGTTCCTGTTTCATCTGACGCCCGAGACACAACACAGTTCCTGTTTCATCTGACGCCCGCGAAACAACACAGTTCCTGTTTCATCTGAAGCCCGAGAAACAACACAGTTCCTGTTTCATCTGATGACCGAGACAAAACACAGTTCCTTTTTCATCTGACGCCCGCGAAACAACACAGTTCCTGTTTCATCTGACGCCCGCGAAACAACACAGTTCCTGTTTCATCTGATGCCCGAGACACAACACAGTTCCTGTTTCATCTGACGCCCGCGAAACAACACAGTTCCTGTTTCATCTGACGCCCGAGACACAACACAGTTCCTGTTTCATCTGACGCCCGCGAAACAACACAGTTCCTGTTTCATCTGACGCCCGAGACACAACACAGTTCCTGTTTCATCTGACGCCCGCTAAACAACACAGTTCCTGTTTCATCTGACGCCCGAGACACAACACAGTTCCTGTTTCATCTGACGCCCGCTAAACAACACAGTTCCTGTTTCATCTGACGCCCGAGACACAACACAGTTCCTGTTTCATCTGACGCCCGAGACACAACACAGTTCCTGTTTCATCTGACGCCCGCGAAACAACACAGTTCCTGTTTCATCTGACGCCCGAGACACAACACAGTTCCTGTTTCACCTGACGCCCGCGAAACAACACAGTTCCTGTTTCATCTGACGCCCGAGACACAACACAGTTCCTGTTTCATCTGACGCCCGCGAAACAACACAGTTCCTGTTTCATCTGACGCCCGAGACACAACACAGTTCCTGTTTCATCTGACGCCCGCTAAACAACACAGTTCCTGTTTCATCTGACGCCCGAGACACAACACAGTTCCTGTTTCATCTGACGCCCGCGAAACAACACAGTTCCTGTTTCATCTGACGCCCGAGACACAACACAGTTCCTGTTTCATCTGACGCCCGCGAAACAACACAGTTCCTGTTTCATCTGATGCCCGAGACATAACACAGTTCCTGTTTCAACTGATGCCCGAGACACAACACAGTTCCTGTTTCATCTGACGCCCGCGAAACCACACAGTTCCTTTTTCATCTGACGCCCGAGACACAACACAGTTCCTGTTTCATCTGACGCCAACGAAACAACACAGTTCCTGTTTCATCTGACGCCCGAGACACAATACAGTTCCTGTTTCATCTGACGCCCGCGAAACAACACAGTTCCTGTTTCATCTGACGCCCGAGACACAACACAGTTCCTGTTTCATCTGACGCCCTCGAAACAAAACAGTTCCTGTTTCATCTGACGCCCGAGACACAACACAGTTCCTGTTTCATCTGACGCCCGCGAAACAACACAGTTCCTGTTTCATCTGACGCCCGAGACACAACACAGTTCCTGTTTCATCTGACGCCCGCGAAACAACACAGTTCCTGTTTCATCTGATGCCCGAGACACAACACAGATCCTGTTTCATCTGATGACCGAGACACAACACAGTTCCTGTTTCATCTGATGCCCGAGACACAACACAGTTCCTGTTTCATCTGACGCCCGAGACACAACACAGTTCCTGTTTCATCTGACGCCCGCGAAACAACACAGTTCCTGTTTCATCTGACGCCCGAGACACAACACACTTTCTGTTTCATTTGACGCCCGCGAAACAACACAGTTCCTGTTTCATCTGACGCCCGAGACACAACACAGTTCCTGTTTCATCTGACGCCCGCTAAACAACACAGTTCCTGTTTCATCTGACGCCCGAGACACAACACAGTTCCTGTTTCATCTGACGCCCGCTAAACAACACAGTTCCTGTTTCATCTGATGCCCGAGACACAACACAGTTCCTGTTTCATCTGACGCCCGAGACACAACACAGTTCCTGTTTCATCTGACGCCCGCGAAACAACACAGTTCCTGTTTCATCTGACGCCCGATACACAACACAGTTCCTGTTTCATCTGACGCCCGCGAAACAACACAGTTCCTGTTTCATCTGACGCCCGAGACACAACACAGTTCCTGTTTCATCTGACGCCCGCGAAACAACACAGTTCCTGTTTCATCTGACGCCCGAGACACAACACAGTTCCTGTTTCATCTGACGCCCGCTAAACAACACAGTTCCTGTTTCATCTGACGCCCGAGACACAACACAGTTCCTGTTTCATCTGACGCCCGCTAAACAACACAGTTCCTGTTTCATCTGACGCCCGAGACACAACACAGGTCCTGTTTCATCTGACGCCCGAGACACAACACAGTTCCTGTTTCATCTGACGCCCGCGAAACAACACAGTTCCTGTTTCATCTGACGCCCGAGACACAACACAGTTCCTGTTTCATCTGACGCCCGCGAAACAACACAGTTCCTGTTTCATCTGACGCCCGAGACACAACACAGTTCCTGTTTCATCTGACGCCCGCGAAACTACACAGTTCCTGTTTCATCTGACGCCCGAGACACAACACAGTTCCTGTTTCATCTGACGCCCGCTAAACAACACAGTTCCTGTTTCATCTGACGCCCGAGACACAACACAGTCCCTGTTTCATCTGACGCCCGCGAAACAACACAGTTCCTGTTTCATCTGACGCCCGAGACACAACACAGTTCCTGTTTCATCTGACGCCCGCGAAACAACACAGTTCCTGTTTCATCTGATGCCCGAGACATAACACAGTTCCTGTTTCATCTGATGCCCGAGACACAACACAGTTCCTGTTTCATCTGACGCCCCCGAAACAACACAGTTCCTTTTTCATCTGACGCCCGAGACACAACACAGTTCCCGTTTCATCTGACGCCCACGAAACAACACAGTTCCTGTTTCATCTGACGCCCGAGACACAATACAGTTCCTGTTTCATCTGACGCCCGCGAAACAACACAGTTCCTGTTTCATCTGAAGCCCGAGACACAACACAGTTCCTGTTTCATCTGACGCCCTCGAAACAACACAGTTCCTGTTTCATCTGACGCCCGAGACACAACACAGTTCCTGTTTCATCTGACGCCCGCGAAACAACACAGTTCCTGTTTCATCTGACGCCCGAGACACAACACAGTTCCTGTTTCATCTGACGCCCGCGAAACAACACAGTTCCTGTTTCATCTGACGCCCGAGACACAACACAGTTCCTGTTTCATCTGACGCCCGAGACACAACACAGTTCCTGTTTCAGCTGACGCCCGCGAAACAACACAGTTCCTGTTTCATCTGATGCCCGAGACACAACACAGTTCCTGTTTCATCTGACGCCCGAGACACAACACAGTTCCTGTTTCAGCTGACGCCCGCGAAACAACACAGTTCCTGTTTCATCTGATGCCCGAGACACAACACAGTTCCTGTTTCATCTGATGACCGAGACACAACACAGTTCCTTTTTCATCTGACGCCCGCGAAACAACACAGTTCCTGTTTCATCTGACGCCCGCGAAACAACACAGTTCCTGTTTCATCTGATGCCCGAGACACAACACAGTTCCTGTTTCATCTGATGCCCGAGACACAACACAGTTCCTGTTTCATCTGACGCCCGAGACACAACACAGTTCCTGTTTCATCTGACGCCCGCGAAACAACACAGTTCCTGTTTCATCTGACGCCCGAGACACAACACAGTTTCTGTTTCATTTGACGCCCGCGAAACAACACAGTTCCTGTTTCATCTGACGCCCGAGACACAACACAGTTCCTGTTTCATCTGACGCCCGCTAAACAACACAGTTCCTGTTTCATCTGACGCCCGAGACACAACACAGTTCCTGTTTCATCTGACGCCCGCTAAACAACACAGTTCCTGTTTCATCTGACGCCCGAGACACAACACAGTTCCTGTTTCATCTGACGCCCGAGACACAACACAGTTCCTGTTTCATCTGACGCCCGAGACACAACACAGTTCCTGTTTCATCTGACGCCCTCGAAACAAAACAGTTCCTGTTTCATCTGACGCCCGCGAAACAACACAGTTCCTGTTTCATCTGATGCCCGAGACACAACACAGTTCCTGTTTCATCTGATGCCCGAGACACAACACAGTTCCTGTTTCATCTGACGCCCGAGACACAACACAGTTCCTGTTTCATCTGACGCCCGCGAAACAACACAGTTCCTGTTTCATCTGACGCCCGAGACACAACACAGTTTCTGTTTCATTTGACGCCCGCGAAACAACACAGTTCCTGTTTCATCTGACGCCCGAGACACAACACAGTTCCTGTTTCATCTGACGCCCGCTAAACAACACAGTTCCTGTTTCATCTGACGCCCGAGACACAACACAGTTCCTGTTTCATCTGACGCCCGCTAAACAACACAGTTCCTGTTTCATCTGACGCCCGAGACACAACACAGTTCCTGTTTCATCTGACGCCCGAGACACAACACAGTTCCTGTTTCATCTGACGCCCGCGAAACAACACAGTTCCTGTTTCATCTGACGCCCGAGACACAACACAGTTCCTGTTTCATCTGACGCCCGCTAAACAACACAGTTCCTGTTTCATCTGACGCCCGAGACACAACACAGTTCCTGTTTCATCTGACGCCCGCTAAACAACACAGTTCCTGTTTCATCTGACGCCCGAGACACAACACAGTTCCTGTTTCATCTGACGCCCGAGACACAACACAGTTCCTGTTTCATCTGACGCCCGCGAAACAACACAGTTCCTGTTTCATCTGACGCCCGAGACACAACACAGTTCCTGTTTCAACTGACGCCCGCGAAACAACACAGTTCCTGTTTCATCTGACGCCCGAGACACAACACAGTTCCTGTTTCATCTGACGCCCGCGAAACAACACAGTTCCTGTTTCATCTGACGCCCGAGACACAACACAGTTCCTGTTTCATCTGACGCCCGCTAAACAACACAGTTCCTGTTTCATCTGACGCCCGAGACACAACACAGTTCCTGTTTCATCTGACGCCCGCGAAACAACACAGTTCCTGTTTCATCTGACGCCCGAGACACAACACAGTTCCTGTTTCATCTGACGCCCGCGAAACAACACAGTTCCTGTTTCATCTGATGCCCGAGACATAACACAGTTCCTGTTTCAACTGATGCCCGAGACACAACACAGTTCCTGTTTCATCTGACGGCCGCGAAACCACACAGTTCCTTTTTCATCTGACGCCCGAGACACAACACAGTTCCTGTTTCATCTGACGCCCACGAAACAACACAGTTCCTGTTTCATCTGACGCCCGAGACACAACACAGTTCCTGTTTCATCTGACGCCCGCGAAACAACACAGTTCCTGTTTCATCTGACGCCCGAGACACAACACAGTTCCTGTTTCATCTGACGCCCTCGAAACAAAACAGTTCCTGTTTCATCTGACGCCCGAGACACAACACAGTTCCTGTTTCATCTGACGCCCGCGAAACAACACAGTTCCTGTTTCATCTGACGCCCGAGACACAACACAGTTCCTGTTTCATCTGACGCCCGCGAAACAACACAGTTCCTGTTTCATCTGAAGCCCGAGACACAACACAGTTCCTGTTTCATCTGATGACCGAGACAAAACACAGTTCCTTTTTCATCTGACGCCCGCGAAACAACACAGTTCCTGTTTCATCTGACGCCCGCGAAACAACACAGTTCCTGTTTCATCTGATGCCCGAGACACAACACAGTTCCTGTTTCATCTGACGCCCGCGAAACAACACAGTTCCTGTTTCATCTGACGCCCGAGACACAACACAGTTCCTGTTTCATCTGACGCCCGCGAAACAACACAGTTCCTGTTTCATCTGACGCCCGAGACACAAACCAGTTCCTGTTTCATCTGACGCCCGCTAAACAACACAGTTCCTGTTTCATCTGACGCCCGAGACACAACACAGTTCCTGTTTCATCTGATGCCCGCTAAACAACACAGTTCCTGTTTCATCTGACGCCCGAGACACAACACAGTTCCTGTTTCATCTGACGCCCGAGACACAACACAGTTCCTGTTTCATCTGACGCCCGCGAAACAACACAGTTCCTGTTTCATCTGACGCCCGAGACACAACACAGTTCCTGTTTCACCTGACGCCCGCGAAACAACACAGTTCCTGTTTCATCTGACGCCCGAGACACAACACAGTTCCTGTTTCATCTGACGCCCGCGAAACAACACAGTTCCTGTTTCATCTGACGCCCGAGACACAACACAGTTCCTGTTTCATCTGACGCCCGCTAAACAACACAGTTCCTGTTTCATCTGACGCCCGAGACACAACACAGTTCCTGTTTCATCTGACGCCCGCGAAACAACACAGTTCCTGTTTCATCTGACGCCCGAGACACAACACAGTTCCTGTTTCATCTGACGCCCGAGACACAACACAGTCCCTGTTTCATCTGACGCCCGAGACATAACACAGTTCCTGTTTCAACTGATGCCCGAGACACAACACAGTTCCTGTTTCATCTGACGCCCCCGAAACCACACAGTTCCTTTTTCATCTGACGCCCGAGACACAACACAGTTCCTGTTTCATCTGACGCCAACGAAACAACACAGTTCCTGTTTCATCTGACGCCCGAGACACAACACAGTTCCTGTTTCATCTGACGCCCGCGAAACAACACAGTTCCTGTTTCATCTGACGCCCGAGACACAACACAGTTCCTGTTTCATCTGACGCCCGCGAAACAACACAGTTCCTGTTTCATCTGACGCCCGAGACACAACACAGTTCCTGTTTCATCTGACGCCCGCGAAACAACACAGTTCCTGTTTCATCTGACGCCCGAGACACAACACAGTTCCTGTTTCATCTGACGCCCTCGAAACAAAACAGTTCCTGTTTCATCTGACGCCCGAGACACAACACAGTTCCTGTTTCATCTGACGCCCGCGAAACAACACAGTTCCTGTTTCATCTGACGCCCGAGACACAACACAGTTCCTGTTTCATCTGACGCCCGCGAAACAACACAGTTCCTGTTTCATCTGACGCCCGCGAAACCACACAGTTCCTGTTTCATCTGATGACCGAGACAAAACACAGTTCCTTTTTCATCTGACGCCCACGAAACAACACAGTTCCTGTTTCATCTGACGCCCGAGACACAACACAGTTCCTGTTTCATCTGACGCCCGCGAAACAACACAGTTCCTGTTTCATCTGACGCCCGAGACACAACACAGTTCCTGTTTCATCTGACGCCCTCGAAACAAAACAGTTCCTGTTTCATCTGACGCCCGAGACACAACACAGTTCCTGTTTCATCTGACGCCCGCGAAACAACACAGTTCCTGTTTCATCTGAAGCCCGAGAAACAACACAGTTCCTGTTTCATCTGATGACCGAGACAAAACACAGTTCCTTTTTCATCTGACGCCCGCGAAACAACACAGTTCCTGTTTCATCTGACGCCCGCGAAACAACACAGTTCCTGTTTCATCTGATGCCCGAGACACAACACAGTTCCTGTTGCATCTGACGCCCGCGAAACAACACAGTTCCTGTTTCATCTGACGCCCGAGACACAACACAGTTCCTGTTTCATCTGACGCCCGCGAAACAACACAGTTCCTGTTTCATCTGACGCCCGAGACACAACACAGTTCCTGTTTCATCTGACGCCCGCTAAACAACACAGTTCCTGTTTCATCTGACGCCCGAGACACAACACAGTTCCTGTTTCATCTGACGCCCGCTAAACAACACAGTTCCTGTTTCATCTGACGCCCGAGACACAACACAGTTCCTGTTTCATCTGACGCCCGAGACACAACACAGTTCCTGTTTCATCTGACGCCCGCGAAACAACACAGTTCCTGTTTCATCTGACGCCCGAGACACAACACAGTTCCTGTTTCACCTGACGCCCGCGAAACAACACAGTTCCTGTTTCATCTGACGCCCGAGACACAACACAGTTCCTGTTTCATCTGACGCCCGCGAAACAACACAGTTCCTGTTTCATCTGACGCCCGAGACACAACACAGTTCCTGTTTCATCTGACGCCCGCTAAACAACACAGTTCCTGTTTCATCTGACGCCCGAGACACAACACAGTTCCTGTTTCATCTGACGCCCGCGAAACAACACAGTTCCTGTTTCATCTGACGCCCGAGACACAACACAGTTCCTGTTTCATCTGACGCCCGCGAAACAACACAGTTCCTGTTTCATCTGATGCCCGAGACATAACACAGTTCCTGTTTCAACTGATGCCCGAGACACAACACAGTTCCTGTTTCATCTGACGCCCGAGACACAACACAGTTCCTGTTTCATCTGACGCCCTCGAAACAAAACAGTTCCTGTTTCATCTGACGCCCGCGAAACAACACAGTTCCTGTTTCATCTGATGCCCGAGACACAACACAGTTCCTGTTTCATCTGATGCCCGAGACACAACACAGTTCCTGTTTCATCTGACGCCCGAGACACAACACAGTTCCTGTTTCATCTGACGCCCGCGAAACAACACAGTTCCTGTTTCATCTGACGCCCGAGACACAACACAGTTTCTGTTTCATTTGACGCCCGCGAAACAACACAGTTCCTGTTTCATCTGACGCCCGAGACACAACACAGTTCCTGTTTCATCTGACGCCCGCTAAACAACACAGTTCCTGTTTCATCTGACGCCCGAGACACAACACAGTTCCTGTTTCATCTGACGCCCGCTAAACAACACAGTTCCTGTTTCATCTGACGCCCGAGACACAACACAGTTCCTGTTTCATCTGACGCCCGAGACACAACACAGTTCCTGTTTCATCTGACGCCCGCGAAACAACACAGTTCCTGTTTCATCTGACGCCCGAGACACAACACAGTTCCTGTTTCATCTGACGCCCGCTAAACAACACAGTTCCTGTTTCATCTGACGCCCGAGACACAACACAGTTCCTGTTTCATCTGACGCCCGCTAAACAACACAGTTCCTGTTTCATCTGACGCCCGAGACACAACACAGTTCCTGTTTCATCTGACGCCCGAGACACAACACAGTTCCTGTTTCATCTGACGCCCGCGAAACAACACAGTTCCTGTTTCATCTGACGCCCGAGACACAACACAGTTCCTGTTTCAACTGACGCCCGCGAAACAACACAGTTCCTGTTTCATCTGACGCCCGAGACACAACACAGTTCCTGTTTCATCTGACGCCCGCGAAACAACACAGTTCCTGTTTCATCTGACGCCCGAGACACAACACAGTTCCTGTTTCATCTGACGCCCGCTAAACAACACAGTTCCTGTTTCATCTGACGCCCGAGACACAACACAGTTCCTGTTTCATCTGACGCCCGCGAAACAACACAGTTCCTGTTTCATCTGACGCCCGAGACACAACACAGTTCCTGTTTCATCTGACGCCCGCGAAACAACACAGTTCCTGTTTCATCTGATGCCCGAGACATAACACAGTTCCTGTTTCAACTGATGCCCGAGACACAACACAGTTCCTGTTTCATCTGACGGCCGCGAAACCACACAGTTCCTTTTTCATCTGACGCCCGAGACACAACACAGTTCCTGTTTCATCTGACGCCCACGAAACAACACAGTTCCTGTTTCATCTGACGCCCGAGACACAACACAGTTCCTGTTTCATCTGACGCCCGCGAAACAACACAGTTCCTGTTTCATCTGACGCCCGAGACACAACACAGTTCCTGTTTCATCTGACGCCCTCGAAACAAAACAGTTCCTGTTTCATCTGACGCCCGAGACACAACACAGTTCCTGTTTCATCTGACGCCCGCGAAACAACACAGTTCCTGTTTCATCTGACGCCCGAGACACAACACAGTTCCTGTTTCATCTGACGCCCGCGAAACAACACAGTTCCTGTTTCATCTGAAGCCCGAGACACAACACAGTTCCTGTTTCATCTGATGACCGAGACAAAACACAGTTCCTTTTTCATCTGACGCCCGCGAAACAACACAGTTCCTGTTTCATCTGACGCCCGCGAAACAACACAGTTCCTGTTTCATCTGATGCCCGAGACACAACACAGTTCCTGTTTCATCTGACGCCCGCGAAACAACACAGTTCCTGTTTCATCTGACGCCCGAGACACAACACAGTTCCTGTTTCATCTGACGCCCGCGAAACAACACAGTTCCTGTTTCATCTGACGCCCGAGACACAAACCAGTTCCTGTTTCATCTGACGCCCGCTAAACAACACAGTTCCTGTTTCATCTGACGCCCGAGACACAACACAGTTCCTGTTTCATCTGATGCCCGCTAAACAACACAGTTCCTGTTTCATCTGACGCCCGAGACACAACACAGTTCCTGTTTCATCTGACGCCCGAGACACAACACAGTTCCTGTTTCATCTGACGCCCGCGAAACAACACAGTTCCTGTTTCATCTGACGCCCGAGACACAACACAGTTCCTGTTTCACCTGACGCCCGCGAAACAACACAGTTCCTGTTTCATCTGACGCCCGAGACACAACACAGTTCCTGTTTCATCTGACGCCCGCGAAACAACACAGTTCCTGTTTCATCTGACGCCCGAGACACAACACAGTTCCTGTTTCATCTGACGCCCGCTAAACAACACAGTTCCTGTTTCATCTGACGCCCGAGACACAACACAGTTCCTGTTTCATCTGACGCCCGCGAAACAACACAGTTCCTGTTTCATCTGACGCCCGAGACACAACACAGTTCCTGTTTCATCTGACGCCCGAGACACAACACAGTCCCTGTTTCATCTGACGCCCGAGACATAACACAGTTCCTGTTTCAACTGATGCCCGAGACACAACACAGTTCCTGTTTCATCTGACGCCCGCGAAACCACACAGTTCCTTTTTCATCTGACGCCCGAGACACAACACAGTTCCTGTTTCATCTGACGCCAACGAAACAACACAGTTCCTGTTTCATCTGACGCCCGAGACACAACACAGTTCCTGTTTCATCTGACGCCCGCGAAACAACACAGTTCCTGTTTCATCTGACGCCCGAGACACAACACAGTTCCTGTTTCATCTGACGCCCGCGAAACAACACAGTTCCTGTTTCATCTGACGCCCGAGACACAACACAGTTCCTGTTTCATCTGACGCCCGCGAAACAACACAGTTCCTGTTTCATCTGACGCCCGAGACACAACACAGTTCCTGTTTCATCTGACGCCCTCGAAACAAAACAGTTCCTGTTTCATCTGACGCCCGAGACACAACACAGTTCCTGTTTCATCTGACGCCCGCGAAACAACACAGTTCCTGTTTCATCTGACGCCCGAGACACAACACAGTTCCTGTTTCATCTGACGCCCGCGAAACAACACAGTTCCTGTTTCATCTGACGCCCGCGAAACCACACAGTTCCTGTTTCATCTGATGACCGAGACAAAACACAGTTCCTTTTTCATCTGACGCCCACGAAACAACACAGTTCCTGTTTCATCTGACGCCCGAGACACAACACAGTTCCTGTTTCATCTGACGCCCGCGAAACAACACAGTTCCTGTTTCATCTGACGCCCGAGACACAACACAGTTCCTGTTTCATCTGACGCCCTCGAAACAAAACAGTTCCTGTTTCATCTGACGCCCGAGACACAACACAGTTCCTGTTTCATCTGACGCCCGCGAAACAACACAGTTCCTGTTTCATCTGAAGCCCGAGAAACAACACAGTTCCTGTTTCATCTGATGACCGAGACAAAACACAGTTCCTTTTTCATCTGACGCCCGCGAAACAACACAGTTCCTGTTTCATCTGACGCCCGCGAAACAACACAGTTCCTGTTTCATCTGATGCCCGAGACACAACACAGTTCCTGTTGCATCTGACGCCCGCGAAACAACACAGTTCCTGTTTCATCTGACGCCCGAGACACAACACAGTTCCTGTTTCATCTGACGCCCGCGAAACAACACAGTTCCTGTTTCATCTGACGCCCGAGACACAACACAGTTCCTGTTTCATCTGACGCCCGCTAAACAACACAGTTCCTGTTTCATCTGACGCCCGAGACACAACACAGTTCCTGTTTCATCTGACGCCCGCTAAACAACACAGTTCCTGTTTCATCTGACGCCCGAGACACAACACAGTTCCTGTTTCATCTGACGCCCGAGACACAACACAGTTCCTGTTTCATCTGACGCCCGCGAAACAACACAGTTCCTGTTTCATCTGACGCCCGAGACACAACACAGTTCCTGTTTCACCTGACGCCCGCGAAACAACACAGTTCCTGTTTCATCTGACGCCCGAGACACAACACAGTTCCTGTTTCATCTGACGCCCGCGAAACAACACAGTTCCTGTTTCATCTGACGCCCGAGACACAACACAGTTCCTGTTTCATCTGACGCCCGCTAAACAACACAGTTCCTGTTTCATCTGACGCCCGAGACACAACACAGTTCCTGTTTCATCTGACGCCCGCGAAACAACACAGTTCCTGTTTCATCTGACGCCCGAGACACAACACAGTTCCTGTTTCATCTGACGCCCGCGAAACAACACAGTTCCTGTTTCATCTGATGCCCGAGACATAACACAGTTCCTGTTTCAACTGATGCCCGAGACACAACACAGTTCCTGTTTCATCTGACGCCCGCGAAACCACACAGTTCCTTTTTCATCTGACGCCCGAGACACAACACAGTTCCTGTTTCATCTGACGCCAACGAAACAACACAGTTCCTGTTTCATCTGACGCCCGAGACACAATACAGTTCCTGTTTCATCTGACGCCCGCGAAACAACACAGTTCCTGTTTCATCTGACGCCCGAGACACAACACAGTTCCTGTTTCATCTGACGCCCTCGAAACAAAACAGTTCCTGTTTCATCTGACGCCCGAGACACAACACAGTTCCTGTTTCATCTGACGCCCGCGAAACAACACAGTTCCTGTTTCATCTGACGCCCGAGACACAACACAGTTCCTGTTTCATCTGACGCCCGCGAAACAACACAGTTCCTGTTTCATCTGATGCCCGAGACACAACACAGATCCTGTTTCATCTGATGACCGAGACACAACACAGTTCCTGTTTCATCTGATGCCCGAGACACAACACAGTTCCTGTTTCATCTGACGCCCGAGACACAACACAGTTCCTGTTTCATCTGACGCCCGCGAAACAACACAGTTCCTGTTTCATCTGACGCCCGAGACACAACACACTTTCTGTTTCATTTGACGCCCGCGAAACAACACAGTTCCTGTTTCATCTGACGCCCGAGACACAACACAGTTCCTGTTTCATCTGACGCCCGCTAAACAACACAGTTCCTGTTTCATCTGACGCCCGAGACACAACACAGTTCCTGTTTCATCTGACGCCCGCTAAACAACACAGTTCCTGTTTCATCTGATGCCCGAGACACAACACAGTTCCTGTTTCATCTGACGCCCGAGACACAACACAGTTCCTGTTTCATCTGACGCCCGCGAAACAACACAGTTCCTGTTTCATCTGACGCCCGATACACAACACAGTTCCTGTTTCATCTGACGCCCGCGAAACAACACAGTTCCTGTTTCATCTGACGCCCGAGACACAACACAGTTCCTGTTTCATCTGACGCCCGCGAAACAACACAGTTCCTGTTTCATCTGACGCCCGAGACACAACACAGTTCCTGTTTCATCTGACGCCCGCTAAACAACACAGTTCCTGTTTCATCTGACGCCCGAGACACAACACAGTTCCTGTTTCATCTGACGCCCGCTAAACAACACAGTTCCTGTTTCATCTGACGCCCGAGACACAACACAGGTCCTGTTTCATCTGACGCCCGAGACACAACACAGTTCCTGTTTCATCTGACGCCCGCGAAACAACACAGTTCCTGTTTCATCTGACGCCCGAGACACAACACAGTTCCTGTTTCATCTGACGCCCGCGAAACAACACAGTTCCTGTTTCATCTGACGCCCGAGACACAACACAGTTCCTGTTTCATCTGACGCCCGCGAAACTACACAGTTCCTGTTTCATCTGACGCCCGAGACACAACACAGTTCCTGTTTCATCTGACGCCCGCTAAACAACACAGTTCCTGTTTCATCTGACGCCCGAGACACAACACAGTCCCTGTTTCATCTGACGCCCGCGAAACAACACAGTTCCTGTTTCATCTGACGCCCGAGACACAACACAGTTCCTGTTTCATCTGACGCCCGCGAAACAACACAGTTCCTGTTTCATCTGATGCCCGAGACATAACACAGTTCCTGTTTCATCTGATGCCCGAGACACAACACAGTTCCTGTTTCATCTGACGCCCCCGAAACAACACAGTTCCTTTTTCATCTGACGCCCGAGACACAACACAGTTCCCGTTTCATCTGACGCCCACGAAACAACACAGTTCCTGTTTCATCTGACGCCCGAGACACAATACAGTTCCTGTTTCATCTGACGCCCGCGAAACAACACAGTTCCTGTTTCATCTGAAGCCCGAGACACAACACAGTTCCTGTTTCATCTGACGCCCTCGAAACAACACAGTTCCTGTTTCATCTGACGCCCGAGACACAACACAGTTCCTGTTTCATCTGACGCCCGCGAAACAACACAGTTCCTGTTTCATCTGACGCCCGAGACACAACACAGTTCCTGTTTCATCTGACGCCCGCGAAACAACACAGTTCCTGTTTCATCTGACGCCCGAGACACAACACAGTTCCTGTTTCATCTGACGCCCGAGACACAACACAGTTCCTGTTTCAGCTGACGCCCGCGAAACAACACAGTTCCTGTTTCATCTGATGCCCGAGACACAACACAGTTCCTGTTTCATCTGACGCCCGAGACACAACACAGTTCCTGTTTCAGCTGACGCCCGCGAAACAACACAGTTCCTGTTTCATCTGATGCCCGAGACACAACACAGTTCCTGTTTCATCTGATGACCGAGACACAACACAGTTCCTTTTTCATCTGACGCCCGCGAAACAACACAGTTCCTGTTTCATCTGACGCCCGCGAAACAACACAGTTCCTGTTTCATCTGATGCCCGAGACACAACACAGTTCCTGTTTCATCTGATGCCCGAGACACAACACAGTTCCTGTTTCATCTGACGCCCGAGACACAACACAGTTCCTGTTTCATCTGACGCCCGCGAAACAACACAGTTCCTGTTTCATCTGACGCCCGAGACACAACACAATTTCTGTTTCATTTGACGCCCGCGAAACAACACAGTTCCTGTTTCATCTGACGCCCGAGACACAACACAGTTCCTGTTTCATCTGACGCCCGCTAAACAACACAGTTCCTGTTTCATCTGACGCCCGAGACACAACACAGTTCCTGTTTCATCTGACGCCCGCTAAACAACACAGTTCCTGTTTCATCTGACGCCCGAGACACAACACAGTTCCTGTTTCATCTGACGCCCAAGACACAACACAGTTCCTGTTTCATCTGACGCCCGAGACACAACACAGTTCCTGTTTCATCTGACGCCCTCGAAACAAAACAGTTCCTGTTTCATCTGACGCCCGAGACACAACACAGTTCCTGTTTCATCTGACGCCCGCGAAACAACACAGTTCCTGTTTCATCTGACGCCCGAGACACAACACAGTTCCTGTTTCAGCTGACGCCCGCGAAACAACACAGTTCCTGTTTCATCTGATGCCCGAGACACAACACAGTTCCTGTTTCATCTGATGACCGAGACACAACACAGTTCCTTTTTCATCTGACGCCCGCGAAACAACACAGTTCCTGTTTCATCTGACGCCCGCGAAACAACACAGTTCCTGTTTCATCTGATGCCCGAGACACAACACAGTTCCTGTTTCATCTGATGCCCGAGACACAACACAGTTCCTGTTTCATCTGACGCCCGAGACACAACACAGTTCCTGTTTCATCTGACGCCCGCGAAACAACACAGTTCCTGTTTCATCTGACGCCCGAGACACAACACAGTTTCTGTTTCATTTGACGCCCGCGAAACAACACAGTTCCTGTTTCATCTGACGCCCGAGACACAACACAGTTCCTGTTTCATCTGACGCCCGCTAAACAACACAGTTCCTGTTTCATCTGACGCCCGAGACACAACACAGTTCCTGTTTCATCTGACGCCCGCTAAACAACACAGTTCCTGTTTCATCTGACGCCCGAGACACAACACAGTTCCTGTTTCATCTGACGCCCGAGACACAACACAGTTCCTGTTTCATCTGACGCCCGCGAAACAACACAGTTCCTGTTTCATCTGACGCCCGAGACACAACACAGTTCCTGTTTCATCTGACGCCCGCTAAACAACACAGTTCCTGTTTCATCTGACGCCCGAGACACAACACAGTTCCTGTTTCATCTGACGCCCGCTAAACAACACAGTTCCTGTTTCATCTGACGCCCGAGACACAACACAGTTCCTGTTTCATCTGACGCCCGAGACACAACACAGTTCCTGTTTCATCTGACGCCCGCGAAACAACACAGTTCCTGTTTCATCTGACGCCCGAGACACAACACAGTTCCTGTTTCATCTGACGCCCGCGAAACAACACAGTTCCTGTTTCATCTGACGCCCGAGACACAACACAGTTCCTGTTTCATCTGACGCCCGCGAAACAACACAGTTCCTGTTTCATCTGACGCCCGAGACACAACACAGTTCCTGTTTCATCTGACGCCCGCTAAACAACACAGTTCCTGTTTCATCTGACGCCCGAGACACAACACAGTTCCTGTTTCATCTGACGCCCGCGAAACAACACAGTTCCTGTTTCATCTGACGCCCGAGACACAACACAGTTCCTGTTTCATCTGACGCCCGCGAAACAACACAGTTCCTGTTTCATCTGATGCCCGAGACATAACACAGTTCCTGTTTCAACTGATGCCCGAGACACAACACAGTTCCTGTTTCATCTGACGGCCGCGAAACCACACAGTTCCTTTTTCATCTGACGCCCGAGACACAACACAGTTCCTGTTTCATCTGACGCCCACGAAACAACACAGTTCCTGTTTCATCTGACGCCCGAGACACAACACAGTTCCTGTTTCATCTGACGCCCGCGAAACAACACAGTTCCTGTTTCATCTGACGCCCGAGACACAACACAGTTCCTGTTTCATCTGACGCCCTCGAAACAAAACAGTTCCTGTTTCATCTGACGCCCGAGACACAACACAGTTCCTGTTTCATCTGACGCCCGCGAAACAACACAGTTCCTGTTTCATCTGACGCCCGAGACACAACACAGTTCCTGTTTCATCTGACGCCCGCGAAACAACACAGTTCCTGTTTCATCTGAAGCCCGAGACACAACACAGTTCCTGTTTCATCTGATGACCGAGACAAAACACAGTTCCTTTTTCATCTGACGCCCGCGAAACAACACAGTTCCTGTTTCATCTGACGCCCGCGAAACAACACAGTTCCTGTTTCATCTGATGCCCGAGACACAACACAGTTCCTGTTTCATCTGAAGCCCGCGAAACAACACAGTTCCTGTTTCATCTGACGCCCGAGACACAACACAGTTCCTGTTTCATCTGACGCCCGCGAAACAACACAGTTCCTGTTTCATCTGACGCCCGAGACACAAACCAGTTCCTGTTTCATCTGACGCCCGCTAAACAACACAGTTCCTGTTTCATCTGACGCCCGAGACACAACACAGTTCCTGTTTCATCTGATGCCCGCTAAACAACACAGTTCCTGTTTCATCTGACGCCCGAGACACAACACAGTTCCTGTTTCATCTGACGCCCGAGACACAACACAGTTCCTGTTTCATCTGACGCCCGCGAAACAACACAGTTCCTGTTTCATCTGACGCCCGAGACACAACACAGTTCCTGTTTCACCTGACGCCCGCGAAACAACACAGTTCCTGTTTCATCTGACGCCCGAGACACAACACAGTTCCTGTTTCATCTGACGCCCGCGAAACAACACAGTTAATGTTTCATCTGACGCCCGAGACACAACACAGTTCCTGTTTCATCTGACGCCCGCTAAACAACACAGTTCCTGTTTCATCTGACGCCCGAGACACAACACAGTTCCTGTTTCATCTGACGCCCGCGAAACAACACAGTTCCTGTTTCATCTGACGCCCGAGACACAACACAGTTCCTGTTTCATCTGACGCCCGAGACACAACACAGTCCCTGTTTCATCTGACGCCCGAGACATAACACAGTTCCTGTTTCAACTGATGCCCGAGACACAACACAGTTCCTGTTTCATCTGACGCCCGCGAAACCACACAGTTCCTTTTTCATCTGACGCCCGAGACACAACACAGTTCCTGTTTCATCTGACGCCAACGAAACAACACAGTTCCTGTTTCATCTGACGCCCGAGACACAACACAGTTCCTGTTTCATCTGACGCCCGCGAAACAACACAGTTCCTGTTTCATCTGACGCCCGAGACACAACACAGTTCCTGTTTCATCTGACGCCCGCGAAACAACACAGTTCCTGTTTCATCTGACGCCCGAGACACAACACAGTTCCTGTTTCATCTGACGCCCGCGAAACAACACAGTTCCTGTTTCATCTGACGCCCGAGACACAACACAGTTCCTGTTTCATCTGACGCCCTCGAAACAAAACAGTTCCTGTTTCATCTGACGCCCGAGACACAACACAGTTCCTGTTTCATCTGACGCCCGCGAAACAACACAGTTCCTGTTTCATCTGACGCCCGAGACACAACACAGTTCCTGTTTCATCTGACGCCCGCGAAACAACACAGTTCCTGTTTCATTTGACGCCCGCGAAACCACACAGTTCCTGTTTCATCTGATGACCGAGACAAAACACAGTTCCTTTTTCATCTGACGCCCACGAAACAACACAGTTCCTGTTTCATCTGACGCCCGAGACACAACACAGTTCCTGTTTCATCTGACGCCCGCGAAACAACACAGTTCCTGTTTCATCTGACGCCCGACACACAACACAGTTCCTGTTTCATCTGACGCCCTCGAAACAAAACAGTTCCTGTTTCATCTGACGCCCGAGACACAACACAGTTCCTGTTTCATCTGACGCCCGCGAAACAACACAGTTCCTGTTTCATCTGAAGCCCGAGAAACAACACAGTTCCTGTTTCATCTGATGACCGAGACAAAACACAGTTCCTTTTTCATCTGACGCCCGCGAAACAACACAGTTCCTGTTTCATCTGACGCCCGCGAAACAACACAGTTCCTGTTTCATCTGATGCCCGAGACACAACACAGTTCCTGTTTCATCTGACGCCCGCGAAACAACACAGTTCCTGTTTCATCTGACGCCCGAGACACAACACAGTTCCTGTTTCATCTGACGCCCGCGAAACAACACAGTTCCTGTTTCATCTGACGCCCGAGACACAACACAGTTCCTGTTTCATCTGACGCCCGCTAAACAACACAGTTCCTGTTTCATCTGACGCCCGAGACACAACACAGTTCCTGTTTCATCTGACGCCCGCTAAACAACACAGTTCCTGTTTCATCTGACGCCCGAGACACAACACAGTTCCTGTTTCATCTGACGCCCGAGACACAACACAGTTCCTGTTTCATCTGACGCCCGCGAAACAACACAGTTCCTGTTTCATCTGACGCCCGAGACACAACACAGTTCCTGTTTCACCTGACGCCCGCGAAACAACACAGTTCCTGTTTCATCTGACGCCCGAGACACAACACAGTTCCTGTTTCATCTGACGCCCGCGAAACAACACAGTTCCTGTTTCATCTGACGCCCGAGACACAACACAGTTCCTGTTTCATCTGACGCCCGCTAAACAACACAGTTCCTGTTTCATCTGACGCCCGAGACACAACACAGTTCCTGTTTCATCTGACGCCCGCGAAACAACACAGTTCCTGTTTCATCTGACGCCCGAGACACAACACAGTTCCTGTTTCATCTGACGCCCGCGAAACAACACAGTTCCTGTTTCATCTGATGCCCGAGACATAACACAGTTCCTGTTTCAACTGATGCCCGAGACACAACACAGTTCCTGTTTCATCTGACGCCCGCGAAACCACACAGTTCCTTTTTCATCTGACGCCCGAGACACAACACAGTTCCTGTTTCATCTGACGCCAACGAAACAACACAGTTCCTGTTTCATCTGACGCCCGAGACACAATACAGTTCCTGTTTCATCTGACGCCCGCGAAACAACACAGTTCCTGTTTCATCTGACGCCCGAGACACAACACAGTTCCTGTTTCATCTGACGCCCTCGAAACAAAACAGTTCCTGTTTCATCTGACGCCCGAGACACAACACAGTTCCTGTTTCATCTGACGCCCGCGAAACAACACAGTTCCTGTTTCATCTGACGCCCGAGACACAACACAGTTCCTGTTTCATCTGACGCCCGCGAAACAACACAGTTCCTGTTTCATCTGATGCCCGAGACACAACACAGATCCTGTTTCATCTGATGACCGAGACACAACACAGTTCCTTTTTCATCTGACGCCCGCGAAACAACACAGTTCCTGTTTCATCTGACGCCCGCTAAACAACACAGTTCCTGTTTCATCTGACGCCCGAGACACAACACAGTTCCTGTTTCATCTGACGCCCGCTAAACAACACAGTTCCTGTTTCATCTGACGCCCGAGACACAACACAGTTCCTGTTTCATCTGACGCCCGAGACACAACACAGTTCCTGTTTCATCTGACGCCCGCGAAACAACACAGTTCCTGTTTCATCTGACGCCCGAGACACAACACAGTTCCTGTTTCATCTGACGCCCGCGAAACAACACAGTTCCTGTTTCATCTGACGCCCGAGACACAACACAGTTCCTGTTTCATCTGATGCCCGCGAAACAACACAGTTCCTGTTTCATCTGACGCCCGAGACACAACACAGTTCCTGTTTCATCTGACGCCCGCTAAACAACACAGTTCCTGTTTCATCTGACGCCCGAGACACAACACAGTCCCTGTTTCATCTGACGCCCGCGAAACAACACAGTTCCTGTTTCATCTGACGCCCGAGACACAACACAGTTCCTGTTTCATCTGACGCCCGAGACACAACACAGTTCCTGTTTCATCTGACGCCCGCTAAACAACACAGTTCCTGTTTCATCTGACGCCCGAGACACAACACAGTTCCTGTTTCATCTGACACCCGCGAAACAACACAGTTCCTGTTTCATCTGACGCCCGAGACACAACACAGTTCCTGTTTCATCTGACGCCCGCGAAACAACACAGTTCCTGTTTCATCTGATGCCCGAGACATAACACAGTTCCTGTTTCATCTGATGCCCGAGACACAACACAGTTCCTGTTTCATCTGACGCCCGCGAAACAACACAGTTCCTTTTTCATCTGACGCCCGAGACACAACACAGTTCCTGTTTCATCTGACGCCCACAAAACAACACAGTTCCTGTTTCATCTGACGCCCCAGACACAATACAGTTCCTGTTTCATCTGACGCCCGCGAAACAACACAGTTCCTGTTTCATCTGACGCCCGAGACACAACACAGTTCCTGTTTCATCTGACGCCCTTGAAACAACACAGTTCCTGTTTCATCTGACGCCCGAGACACAACACAGTTCCTGTTTCATCTGACGCCCGCGAAACAACACAGTTCCTGTTTCATCTGACGCCCGAGACACAACACAGTTCCTGTTTCATCTGACGCCCGCGAAACAACACAGTTCCTGTTTCATCTGACGCCCGAGACACAACACAGTTCCTGTTTCATCTGACGCCCGCTAAACAACACAGTTCCTGTTTCATCTGACGCCCGAGACACAACACAGTTCCTGTTTCATCTGACGCCCGCTAAACAACACAGTTCCTGTTTCATCTGACGCCCGAGACACAACACAGTTCCTGTTTCATCTGACGCCCGAGACACAACACAGTTCCTGTTTCATCTGACGCCCGCGAAACAACACAGTTCCTGTTTCATCTGACGCCCGAGACACAACACAGTTCCTCTTTCATCTGACGCCCGCGAAACAACACAGTTCCTGTTTCATCTGACGCCCGAGACACAACACAGTTCCTGTTTCATCTGACGCCCTCGAAACAAAACAGTTCCTGTTTCATCTGACGCCCGAGACACAACACAGTTCCTGTTTCATCTGACGCCCGCGAAACAACACAGTTCCTGTTTCATCTGACGCCCGAGACACAACACAGTTCCTGTTTCATCTGACGCCCGCGAAACAACACAGTTCCTGTTTCATCTGAAGCCCGAGACACAACACAGTTCCTGTTTCATCTGATGACCGAGACAAAACACAGTTCCTTTTTCATCTGACGCCCGCGAAACAACACAGTTCCTGTTTCATCTGACGCCCGCGAAACAACACAGTTCCTGTTTCATCTGATGCCCGAGACACAACACAGTTCCTGTTTCATCTGACGCCCGCGAAACAACACAGTTCCTGTTTCATCTGACGCCCGAGACACAACACAGTTCCTGTTTCATCTGACGCCCGCGAAACAACACAGTTCCTGTTTCATCTGACGCCCGAGACACAAACCAGTTCCTGTTTCATCTGACGCCCGCTAAACAACACAGTTCCTGTTTCATCTGACGCCCGAGACACAACACAGTTCCTGTTTCATCTGACGCCCGCGAAACAACACAGTTCCTGTTTCATCTGACGCCCGAGACACAACACAGTTCCTGTTTCATCTGACGCCCGCTAAACAACACAGTTCCTGTTTCATCTGACGCCCGAGACACAACACAGTTCCTGTTTCATCTGACGCCCGCGAAACAACACAGTTCCTGTTTCATCTGACGCCCGAGACACAACACAGTTCCTGTTTCATCTGACGCCCGAGACACAACACAGTCCCTGTTTCATCTGACGCCCGAGACATAACACAGTTCCTGTTTCAACTGATGCCCGAGACACAACACAGTTCCTGTTTCATCTGACGCCCGCGAAACCACACAGTTCCTTTTTCATCTGACGCCCGAGACACAACACAGTTCCTGTTTCATCTGACGCCAACGAAACAACACAGTTCCTGTTTCATCTGACGCCCGAGACACAACACAGTTCCTGTTTCATCTGACGCCCGCGAAACAACACAGTTCCTGTTTCATCTGACGCCCGAGACACAACACAGTTCCTGTTTCATCTGACGCCCGCGAAACAACACAGTTCCTGTTTCATCTGACGCCCGAGACACAACACAGTTCCTGTTTCATCTGACGCCCGCGAAACAACACAGTTCCTGTTTCATCTGACGCCCGAGACACAACACAGTTCCTGTTTCATCTGACGCCCGCGAAACAACACAGTTCCTGTTTCATCTGACGCCCGAGACACAACACAGTTCCTGTTTCATCTGACGCCCGCGAAACAACACAGTTCCTGTTTCATCTGATGCCCGAGACATAACACAGTTCCTGTTTCAACTGATGCCCGAGACACAACACAGTTCCTGTTTCATCTGACGCCCGCGAAACCACACAGTTCCTTTTTCATCTGACGCCCGAGACACAACACAGTTCCTGTTTCATCTGACGCCCACGAAACAACACAGTTCCTGTTTCATCTGACGCCCGAGACACAACACAGTTCCTGTTTCATCTGACGCCCGCGAAACAACACAGTTCCTGTTTCATCTGACGCCCGAGACACAACACAGTTCCTGTTTCATCTGACGCCCTCGAAACAAAACAGTTCCTGTTTCATCTGACGCCCGAGACACAACACAGTTCCTGTTTCATCTGACGCCCGCGAAACAACACAGTTCCTGTTTCATCTGAAGCCCGAGACACAACACAGTTCCTGTTTCATCTGATGACCGAGACAAAACACAGTTCCTTTTTCATCTGACGCCCGCGAAACAACACAGTTCCTGTTTCATCTGACGCCCGCGAAACAACACAGTTCCTGTTTCATCTGATGCCCGAGACACAACACAGTTCCTGTTTCATCTGACGCCCGCGAAACAACACAGTTCCTGTTTCATCTGACGCCCGAGACACAACACAGTTCCTGTTTCATCTGACGCCCGCGAAACAACACAGTTCCTGTTTCATCTGACGCCCGAGACACAACACAGTTCCTGTTTCATCTGACGCCCGCTAAACAACACAGTTCCTGTTTCATCTGACGCCCGAGACACAACACAGTTCCTGTTTCATCTGACGCCCGCTAAACAACACAGTTCCTGTTTCATCTGACGCCCGAGACACAACACAGTTCCTGTTTCATCTGACGCCCGAGACACAACACAGTTCCTGTTTCATCTGACGCCCGCGAAACAACACAGTTCCTGTTTCATCTGACGCCCGAGACACAACACAGTTCCTGTTTCACCTGACGCCCGCGAAACAACACAGTTCCTGTTTCATCTGACGCCCGAGACACAACACAGTTCCTGTTTCATCTGACGCCCGCGAAACAACACAGTTCCTGTTTCATCTGACGCCCGAGACACAACACAGTTCCTGTTTCATCTGACGCCCGCTAAACAACACAGTTCCTGTTTCATCTGACGCCCGAGACACAACACAGTTCCTGTTTCATCTGACGCCCGCGAAACAACACAGTTCCTGTTTCATCTGACGCCCGAGACACAACACAGTTCCTGTTTCATCTGACGCCCGCGAAACAACACAGTTCCTGTTTCATCTGATGCCCGAGACATAACACAGTTCCTGTTTCAACTGATGCCCGAGACACAACACAGTTCCTGTTTCATCTGACGCCCGCGAAACCACACAGTTCCTTTTTCATCTGACGCCCGAGACACAACACAGTTCCTGTTTCATCTGACGCCAACGAAACAACACAGTTCCTGTTTCATCTGACGCCCGAGACACAATACAGTTCCTGTTTCATCTGACGCCCGCGAAACAACACAGTTCCTGTTTCATCTGACGCCCGAGACACAACACAGTTCCTGTTTCATCTGACGCCCTCGAAACAAAACAGTTCCTGTTTCATCTGACGCCCGAGACACAACACAGTTCCTGTTTCATCTGACGCCCGCGAAACAACACAGTTCCTGTTTCATCTGACGCCCGAGACACAACACAGTTCCTGTTTCATCTGACGCCCGCGAAACAACACAGTTCCTGTTTCATCTGATGCCCGAGACACAACACAGATCCTGTTTCATCTGATGACCGAGACACAACACAGTTCCTTTTTCATCTGACGCCCGCGAAACAACACAGTTCCTGTTTCATCTGACGCCCGCGAAACAACACAGTTCCTGTTTCATCTGATGCCCGAGACACAACACAGTTCCTGTTTCATCTGATGCCCGAGAAACAACACAGTTCCTGTTTCATCTGACGCCCGAGACACAACACAGTTCCTGTTTCATCTGACGCCCGCGAAACAACACAGTTCCTGTTTCATCTGACGCCCGAGACACAACACAGTTTCTGTTTCATTTGACGCCCGCGAAACAACACAGTTCCTGTTTCATCTGACGCCCGAGACACAACACAGTTCCTGTTTCATCTGACGCCCGCTAAACAACACAGTTCCTGTTTCATCTGACGCCCGAGACACAACACAGTTCCTGTTTCATCTGACGCCCGCTAAACAACACAGTTCCTGTTTCATCTGACGCCCGAGACACAACACAGTTCCTGTTTCATCTGACGCCCGAGACACAACACAGTTCCTGTTTCATCTGACGCCCGCGAAACAACACAGTTCCTGTTTCATCTGACGCCCGAGACACAACACAGTTCCTGTTTCATCTGACGCCCGCGAAACAACACAGTTCCTGTTTCATCTGACGCCCGAGACACAACACAGTTCCTGTTTCATCTGATGCCCGCGAAACAACACAGTTCCTGTTTCATCTGACGCCCGAGACACAACACAGTTCCTGTTTCATCTGACGCCCGCTAAACAACACAGTTCCTGTTTCATCTGACGCCCGAGACACAACACAGTCCCTGTTTCATCTGACGCCCGCGAAACAACACAGTTCCTGTTTCATCTGACGCCCGAGACACAACACAGTTCCTGTTTCATCTGACGCCCGAGACACAACACAGTTCCTGTTTCATCTGACGCCCGCTAAACAACACAGTTCCTGTTTCATCTGACGCCCGAGACACAACACAGTTCCTGTTTCATCTGACACCCGCGAAACAACACAGTTCCTGTTTCATCTGACGCCCGAGACACAACACAGTTCCTGTTTCATCTGACGCCCGCGAAACAACACAGTTCCTGTTTCATCTGATGCCCGAGACATAACACAGTTCCTGTTTCATCTGATGCCCGAGACACAACACAGTTCCTGTTTCATCTGACGCCCGCGAAACAACACAGTTCCTTTTTCATCTGACGCCCGAGACACAACACAGTTCCTGTTTCATCTGACGCCCACGAAACAACACAGTTCCTGTTTCATCTGACGCCCCAGACACAATACAGTTCCTGTTTCATCTGACGCCCGCGAAACAACACAGTTCCTGTTTCATCTGACGCCCGAGACACAACACAGTTCCTGTTTCATCTGACGCCCTCGAAACAACACAGTTCCTGTTTCATCTGACGCCCGAGACACAACACAGTTCCTGTTTCATCTGACGCCCGCGAAACAACACAGTTCCTGTTTCATCTGACGCCCGAGACACAACACAGTTCCTGTTTCATCTGACGCCCGCGAAACAACACAGTTCCTGTTTCATCTGACGCCCGAGACACAACACAGTTCCTGTTTCATCTGACGCCCGCTAAACAACACAGTTCCTGTTTCATCTGACGCCCGAGACACAACACAGTTCCTGTTTCATCTGACGCCCGCTAAACAACACAGTTCCTGTTTCATCTGCCGCCCGAGACACAACACAGTTCCTGTTTCATCTGACGCCCGAGACACAACACAGTTCCTGTTTCATCTGACGCCCGCGAAACAACACAGTTCCTGTTTCATCTGACGCCCGAGACACAACACAGTTCCTGTTTCATCTGACGCCCGCGAAACAACACAGTTCCTGTTTCATCTGACGCCCGAGACACAACACAGTTCCTGTTTCATCTGACGCCCGCGAAACAACACAGTTCCTGTTTCATCTGACGCCCGAGACACAACACAGTTCCTGTTTCATCTGACGCCCGCGAAACAACACAGTTCCTGTTTCATCTGACGCCCGAGACACAACACAGTTCCTGTTTCATCTGACGCCCGCGAAACAACACAGTTCCTGTTTCATCTGACGCCCGAGACACAACACAGTTCCTGTTTCATCTGACGCCCGCTAAACAACACAGTTCCTGTTTCATCTGACGCCAGAGACACAACACAGTTCCTGTTTCATCTGACGCCCGCGAAACAACACAGTTCCTGTTTCATCTGACGCCCGAGACACAACACAGTTCCTGTTTCATCTGACGCCCGCTAAACAACACAGTTCCTGTTTCATCTGACGCCCGAGACACAACACAGTTCCTGTTTCATCTGACGCCCGCGAAACAACACAGTTCCTGTTTCATCTGACGCCCGAGACACAACACAGTTCCTGTTTCATCTGACGCCCGCGAAACAACACAGTTCCTGTTTCATCTGATGCCCGAGACATAACACAGTTCCTGTTTCAACTGATGCCCGAGACACAACACAGTTCCTGTTTCATCTGACGCCCGCGAAACCACACAGTTCCTTTTTCATCTGACGCCCGAGACACAACACAGTTCCTGTTTCATCTGACGCCAACGAAACAACAGAGTTCCTGTTTCATCTGACGCCCGAGACACAATACAGTTCCTGTTTCATCTGACGCCCGCGAAACAAAACAGTTCCTGTTTCATCTGACGCCCGAGACACAACACAGTTCCTGTTTCATCTGACGCCCGCGAAACAACACAGTTCCTGTTTCATCTGACGCCCGAGACACAACACAGTTTCTGTTTCATTTGACGCCCGCGAAACAACACAGTTCCTGTTTCATCTGACGCCCGAGACACAACACAGTTCCTGTTTCATCTGACGCCCGCTAAACAACACAGTTCCTGTTTCATCTGACGCCCGAGACACAACACAGTTCCTGTTTCATCTGACGCCCGCTAAACAACACAGTTCCTGTTTCATCTGACGCCCGAGACACAACACAGTTCCTGTTTCATCTGACGCCCGAGACACAACACAGTTCCTGTTTCATCTGACGCCCGCGAAACAACACAGTTCCTGTTTCATCTGACGCCCGATCACAACACAGTTCCTGTTTCATCTGACGCCCGCGAAACAACACAGTTCCTGTTTCATCTGAAGCCCGAGACACAACACAGTTCCTGTTTCATCTGATGCCCGAGACACAACACAGTTCCTGTTTCATCTGACGCCCGAGACACAACACAGTTCCTGTTTCATCTGACGCCCGCGAAACAACACAGTTCCTGTTTCATCTGACGCTCGAGACACAACACAGTTCCTGTTTCATCTGACGCCCGCGAAACAACACAGTTCCTGTTTCATCTGACGCCCGAGACACAACACAGTTCCTGTTTCATCTGACGCCCGAGACACAACACAGTTCCTGTTTCATCTGACGCCCGCTAAACAACACAGTTCCTGTTTCATCTGACGCCCGCGAAACAACACAGTTCCTGTTTCATCTGACGCCCGCTAAACAACACAGTTCCTGTTTCATCTGACGCCCGCGAAACAACACAGTTCCTGTTTCATCTGACGCCCGAGACACAACACAGTTCCTGTTTCATCTGACGCCCGCGAAACAACACAGTTCCTGTTTCATCTGACGCCCGAGACACAACACAGTTCCTGTTTCATCTGATGCCCGCGAAACAACACAGTTCCTGTTTCATCTGACGCCCGAGACACAACACAGTTCCTGTTTCATCTGACGCCCGCTAAACAACACAGTTCCTGTTTCATCTGACGCCCGAGACACAACACAGTCCCTGTTTCATCTGACGCCCGCGAAACAATACAGTTCCTGTTTCATCTGACGCCCGAGACACAACACAGTTCCTGTTTCATCTGACGCCCGAGACACAACACAGTTCCTGTTTCATCTGACGCCCGCGAAACAACACAGTTCCTGTTTCATCTGACGCCCGATACACAACACAGTTCCTGTTTCATCTGACGCCCGCGAAACAACACAGTTCCTGTTTCATCTGACGCCCGAGACACAACACAGTTCCTGTTTCATCTGACGCCCGCGAAACAACACAGTTCCTGTTTCATCTGACGCCCGAGACACAACACAGTTCCTGTTTCATCTGACGCCCGAGACACAACACAGTTCCTGTTTCATCTGACGCCCGCGAAACAACACAGTTCCTGTTTCATCTGACGCCCGCTAAACAACACAGTTCCTGTTTCATCTGACGCCCGAGACACAACACAGTTCCTGTTTCATCTGACGCCCGAGACACAACACAGTTCCTGTTTCATCTGACGCCCGCTAAACAACACAGTTCCTGTTTCATCTGACGCCCGCGAAACAACACAGTTCCTGTTTCATCTGACGCCCGAGACACAACACAGTTCCTGTTTCATCTGACGCCCGCGAAACAACACAGTTCCTGTTTCATCTGACGCCCGAGACACAACACAGTTCCTGTTTCATCTGATGCCCGCGAAACAACACAGTTCCTGTTTCATCTGACGCCCGAGACACAACACAGTTCCTGTTTCATCTGACGCCCGCTAAACAACACAGTTCCTGTTTCATCTGACGCCCGAGACACAACACAGTCCCTGTTTCATCTGACGCCCGCGAAACAATACAGTTCCTGTTTCATCTGACGCCCGAGACACAACACAGTTCCTGTTTCATCTGACGCCCGAGACACAACACAGTTCCTGTTTCATCTGACGCCCGCGAAACAACACAGTTCCTGTTTCATCTGACGCCCGAGACACAACACAGTTCCTGTTTCATCTGACGCCCGCGAAACAACACAGTTCCTGTTTCATCTGACGCCCGAGACACAACACAGTTCCTGTTTCATCTGACGCCCGCGAAACAACACAGTTCCTGTTTCATCTGACGCCCGAGACACAACACAGTTCCTGTTTCATCTGACGCCCGAGACACAACACAGTTCCTGTTTCATCTGACGCCCGCGAAACAACACAGTTCCTGTTTCATCTGACGCCCGCTAAACAACACAGTTCCTGTTTCATCTGACGCCCGAGACACAACACAGTTCCTGTTTCATCTGACGCCCGAGACACAACACAGTTCCTGTTTCATCTGACGCCCGCTAAACAACACAGTTCCTGTTTCATCTGACGCCCGAGACACAACACAGTTCCTAATTCATCTGACGCCCGCGAAACAACACAGTTCCTGTTTCATCTGACGCCCGAGACACAACACAGTTCCTGTTTCATCTGACGCCCGCGAAACAACACAGTTCCTGTTTCATCTGATGCCCGAGACATAACACAGTTCCTGTTTCAACTGATGCCCGAGACACAACACAGTTCCTGTTTCATCTGACGCCCGCGAAACCACACAGTTCCTTTTTCATCTGACGCCCGAGACACAACACAGTTCCTGTTTCATCTGACGCCCACGAAACAACAGAGTTCCTGTTTCATCTGACGCCCGAGACACAATACAGTTCCTGTTTCATCTGACGCCCGCGAAACCACACAGTTCCTTTTTCATCTGACGCCCGAGACACAACACAGTTCCTGTTTCATCTGACGCCCACGAAACAACACAGTTCCTGTTTCATCTGACGCCCGAGACACAATACAGTTCCTGTTTCATCTGACGCCCGCGAAACAACACAGTTCCTGTTTCATCTGACGCCCGAGACACAACACAGTTCCTGTTTCATCTGACGCCCTCGAAACAAAACAGTTCCTGTTTCATCTGACGCCCGAGACACAACACAGTTCCTGTTTCATCTGACGCCCGCGAAACAACACAGTTCCTGTTTCATCTGACGCCCGAGACACAACACAGTTCCTGTTTCATCTGACGCCCGCGAAACAACACAGTTCCTGTTTCATCTGAAGCCCGAGACACAACACAGTTCCTGTTTCATCTGATGACCGAGACACAACACAGTTCCTTTTTCATCTGACGCCCGCGAAACAACACAGTTCCTGTTTCATCTGACGCCCGCGAAACAACACAGTTCCTGTTTCATCTGATGCCCGAGACACAACACAGTTCCTGTTTCATCTGATGCCCGAGACACAACACAGTTCCTGTTTCATCTGACGCCCGAGACACAACACAGTTCCTGTTTCATCTGACGCCCGCGAAACAACACAGTTCCTGTTTCATCTGACGCCCGAGACACAACACACTTTCTGTTTCATTTGACGCCCGCGAAACAACACAGTTCCTGTTTCATCTGACGCCCGAGACACAACACAGTTCCTGTTTCATCTGACGCCCGCTAAACAACACAGTTCCTGTTTCATCTGACGCCCGAGACACAACACAGTTCCTGTTTCATCTGACGCCCGCTAAACAACACAGTTCCTGTTTCATCTGACGCCCGAGACACAACACAGTTCCTGTTTCATCTGACGCCCGAGACACAACACAGTTCCTGTTTCATCTGACGCCCGCGAAACAACACAGTTCCTGTTTCATCTGACGCCCGAGACACAACACAGTTCCTGTTTCATCTGACGCCCGCGAAACAACACAGTTCCTGTTTCATCTGACGCCCGAGACACAACACAGTTCCTGTTTCATCTGACGCCCGCGAAACAACACAGTTCCTGTTTCATCTGACGCCCGAGACACAACACAGTTCCTGTTTCATCTGACGCCCGCTAAACAACACAGTTCCTGTTTCATCTGACGCCCGAGACACAACACAGTTCCTGTTTCATCTGACGCCCGCTAAACAACACAGTTCCTGTTTCATCTGACGCCCGAGACACAACACAGGTCCTGTTTCATCTGACGCCCGAGACACAACACAGTTCCTGTTTCATCTGACGCCCGCGAAACAACACAGTTCCTGTTTCATCTGACGCCCGAGACACAACACAGTTCCTGTTTCATCTGACGCCCGCGAAACAACACAGTTCCTGTTTCATCTGACGCCCGAGACACAACACAGTTCCTGTTTCATCTGACGCCCGCGAAACTACACAGTTCCTGTTTCATCTGACGCCCGAGACACAACACAGTTCCTGTTTCATCTGACGCCCGCTAAACAACACAGTTCCTGTTTCATCTGACGCCCGAGACACAACACAGTCCCTGTTTCATCTGACGCCCGCGAAACAACACAGTTCCTGTTTCATCTGACGCCCGAGACACAACACAGTTCCTGTTTCATCTGACGCCCGCGAAACAACACAGTTCCTGTTTCATCTGATGCCCGAGACATAACACAGTTCCTGTTTCATCTGATGCCCGAGACACAACACAGTTCCTGTTTCATCTGACGCCCCCGAAACAACACAGTTCCTTTTTCATCTGACGCCCGAGACACAACACAGTTCCCGTTTCATCTGACGCCCACGAAACAACACAGTTCCTGTTTCATTTGACGCCCGCGAAACAACACAGTTCCTGTTTCATCTGACGCCCGAGACACAACACAGTTCCTGTTTCATCTGACGCCCGCTAAACAACACAGTTCCTGTTTCATCTGACGCCCGAGACACAACACAGTTCCTGTTTCATCTGACGCCCGCTAAACAACACAGTTCCTGTTTCATCTGACGCCCGAGACACAACACAGGTCCTGTTTCATCTGACGCCCGAGACACAACACAGTTCCTGTTTCATCTGACGCCCGCGAAACAACACAGTTCCTGTTTCATCTGACGCCCGAGACACAACACAGTTCCTGTTTCATCTGACGCCCGCGAAACAACACAGTTCCTGTTTCATCTGACGCCCGAGACACAACACAGTTCCTGTTTCATCTGACGCCCGCGAAACTACACAGTTCCTGTTTCATCTGACGCCCGAGACACAACACAGTTCCTGTTTCATCTGACGCCCGCTAAACAACACAGTTCCTGTTTCATCTGACGCCCCCGAAACAACACAGTTCCTTTTTCATCTGACGCCCGAGACACAACACAGTTCCCGTTTCATCTGACGCCCACGAAACAACACAGTTCCTGTTTCATTTGACGCCCGCGAAACAACACAGTTCCTGTTTCATCTGACGCCCGAGACACAACACAGTTCCTGTTTCATCTGACGCCCGCTAAACAACACAGTTCCTGTTTCATCTGACGCCCGAGACACAACACAGTTCCTGTTTCATCTGACGCCCGCTAAACAACACAGTTCCTGTTTCATCTGACGCCCGAGACACAACACAGGTCCTGTTTCATCTGACGCCCGAGACACAACACAGTTCCTGTTTCATCTGACGCCCGCGAAACAACACAGTTCCTGTTTCATCTGACGCCCGAGACACAACACAGTTCCTGTTTCATCTGACGCCCGCGAAACAACACAGTTCCTGTTTCATCTGACGCCCGAGACACAACACAGTTCCTGTTTCATCTGACGCCCGCGAAACTACACAGTTCCTGTTTCATCTGACGCCCGAGACACAACACAGTTCCTGTTTCATCTGACGCCCGCTAAACAACACAGTTCCTGTTTCATCTGACGCCCGAGACACAACACAGTCCCTGTTTCATCTGACGCCCGAGACACAACACAGTTCCTGTTTCATCTGACGCCCGCGAAACTACACAGTTCCTGTTTCATCTGACGCCCGAGACACAACACAGTTCCTGTTTCATCTGACGCCCGCTAAACAACACAGTTCCTGTTTCATCTGACGCCCGAGACACAACACAGTCCCTGTTTCATCTGACGCCCGCGAAACAACACAGTTCCTGTTTCATCTGACGCCCGAGACACAACACAGTTCCTGTTTCATCTGACGCCCGCGAAACAACACAGTTCCTGTTTCATCTGATGCCCGAGACATAACACAGTTCCTGTTTCATCTGATGCCCGAGACACAACACAGTTCCTGTTTCATCTGACGCCCCCGAAACAACACAGTTCCTTTTTCATCTGACGCCCGAGACACAACACAGTTCCCGTTTCATCTGACGCCCACGAAACAACACAGTTCCTGTTTCATCTGACGCCCGAGACACAATACAGTTCCTGTTTCATCTGACGCCCGCGAAACAACACAGTTCCTGTTTCATCTGAAGCCCGAGACACAACACAGTTCCTGTTTCATCTGACGCCCTCGAAACAACACAGTTCCTGTTTCATCTGACGCCCGACACACAACACAGTTCCTGTTTCATCTGACGCCCGCGAAACAACACAGTTCCTGTTTCATCTGACGCCCGAGACACAACACAGTTCCTGTTTCATCTGACGCACGCGAAACAACACAGTCCCTGTTTCATCTGATGCCCGAGACACAACACAGTTCCTGTTTCATCTGATGACCGAGACACAACACAGTTCCCGTTTCATCTGACGCCCGCGAAACAACACAGTTCCTGTTTCATCTGATGCCCGAGACATAACACAGTTCCTGTTTCATCTGATGCCCGAGACACAACACAGTTCCTGTTTCATCTGACGCCCCCGAAACAACACAGTTCCTTTTTCATCTGACGCCCGAGACACAACACAGTTCCCGTTTCATCTGACGCCCACGAAACAACACAGTTCCTGTTTCATCTGACGCCCGAGACACAATACAGTTCCTGTTTCATCTGACGCCCGCGAAACAACACAGTTCCTGTTTCATCTGAAGCCCGAGACACAACACAGTTCCTGTTTCATCTGACGCCCTCGAAACAACACAGTTCCTGTTTCATCTGACGCCCGAGACACAACACAGTTCCTGTTTCATCTGACGCCCGCGAAACAACACAGTTCCTGTTTCATCTGACGCCCGAGACACAACACAGTTCCTGTTTCATCTGACGCACGCGAAACAACACAGTTCCTGTTTCATCTGATGCCCGAGACACAACACAGTTCCTGTTTCATCTGATGACCGAGACACAACACAGTTCCTTTTTCATCTGACGCCCGCGAAACAACACAGTTCCTGTTTCATCTGACGCCCGAGACACAACACAGTTCCTGTTTCATCTGATGCCCGAGACACAACACAGTTCCTGTTTCATCTGACGCCCGAGACACAACACAGTTCCTGTTTCATCTGACGCCCGCGAAACAACACAGTTCCTGTTTCATCTGACGCCCGAGACACAACACAGTTTCTGTTTCATTTGACGCCCGCGAAACAACACAGTTCCTGTTTCATCTGACGCCCGAGACACAACACAGTTCCTGTTTCATCTGACGCCCGCTAAACAACACAGTTCCTGTTTCATCTGATGCCCGAGACACAACACAGTTCCTGTGTCATCTGATGCCCGAGACACAACACAGTTCCTGTTTCATCTGACGCCCGAGACACAACACAGTTCCTGTTTCATCTGACGCCCGCTAAACAACACAGTTCCTGTTTCATCTGACGCCCGAGACACAACACAGTTCCTGTTTCATCTGACGCCCGCTAAACAACACAGTTCCTGTTTCATCTGACGCCCGAGACACAACACAGTTCCTGTTTCATCTGACGCCCGAGACACAACACAGTTCCTGTTTCATCTGACGCCCGCGAAACAACACAGTTCCTGTTTCATCTGACGCCCGAGACACAACACAGTTCCTGTTTCATCTGACGCCCGCGAAACAACACAGTTCCTGTTTCATCTGACGCCCGAGACACAACACAGTTCCTGTTTCATCTAACGCCCGCGAAACAACACAGTTCCTGTTTCATCTGACGCCCGAGACACAACACAGTTCCTGTTTCATCTGACGCCCGCTAAACAACACAGTTCCTGTTTCATCTGACGCCCGAGACACAACACAGTTCCTGTTTCATCTGACGCCCGCGAAACAACACAGTTCCTGTTTCATCTGACGCCCGAGACACAACACAGTTCCTGTTTCATCTGACGCCCGCGAAACAACACAGTTCGTGTTTCATCTGATGCCCGAGACATAACACAGTTCCTGTTTCATCTGATGCCCGAGACACAACACAGTTCCTGTTTCATCTGACGCCCCCGAAACAACACAGTTCCTTTTTCATCTGACGCCCGAGACACAACACAGTTCCCGTTTCATCTGACGCCCACGAAACAACACAGTTCCTGTTTCATCTGACGCCCGAGACACAATACAGTTCCTGTTTCATCTGACGCCCGCGAAACAACACAGTTCCTGTTTCATCTGAAGCCCGAGACACAACACAGTTCCTGTTTCATCTGACGCCCTCGAAACAACACAGTTCCTGTTTCATCTGACGCCCGAGACACAACACAGTTCCTGTTTCATCTGACGCCCGCGAAACAACACAGTTCCTGTTTCATCTGACGCCCGAGACACAACACAGTTCCTGTTTCATCTGACGCCCGCGAAACAAAACAGTTCCTGTTTCATCTGATGCCCGAGACACAACACAGTTCCTTTTTCATCTGACGCCCGCGAAACAACACAGTTCCTGTTTCATCTGACGCCCGCGAAACAACACAGTCCCTTTTTCATCTGATGCCCGAGACACAACACAGTTCCTGTTTCATCTGATGCCCGAGACACAACACAGTTCCTGTTTCATCTGACGCCCGAGACACAACACAGTTCCTGTTTCATCTGACGCCCGCGAAACAACACCGTTCCTGTTTCATCTGACGCCCGAGACACAACACAGTTTCTGTTTCATTTGACGCCCGCGAAACAACACAGTTCCTGTTTCATCTGACGCCCGAGACACAACACAGTTCCTGTTTCATCTGACGCCCGCTAAACAACACAGTTCCTGTGTCATCTGATGCCCGAGACACAACACAGTTCCTGTTTCATCTGACGCCCGAGACACAACAAAGTTCCTGTTTCATCTGACGCCCGCGAAACAACACAGTTCCTGTTTCATCTGACGCCCGAGACACAACACAGTTCCTCTTTCATCTGACGCCCGCGAAACAACACAGTTCCTGTTTCATCTGACGCCCGAGACACAACACAGTTCCTGTTTCATCTGACGCCCGCGAAACAACACAGTTCCTTTTTTATCTGACGCCGGCGAAACAACACAGTTCCTGTTTCATCTGATGCCCGAGACATAACACAGTTCCTGTTTCATCTGACGCCCGAGACACAACACAGTTCCTGTTTCATCTGACGCCCGTGAAACAACACAGTTCCTGTTTCATCTGAGGCCCGAGACACAACACAGTTCCTGTTTCATCTGACGCCCGCTAAACAACACAGTTCCTGTTTCATCTGACGCCCGAGACACAACACAGTTCCTGTTTCATCTGACGCCCGAGACACAACACAGTTCCTGTTTCATCTGACGCCCGCGAAACAACACAGTTCCTGTTTCATCTGACGCCCGAGACACAACACAGTTCCTGTTTCATCTGACGCCCGCGAAACAACACAGTTCCTGTTTCATATGACGCCCGAGACACAACACAGTTCCTGTTTCATCTGACGCCCGCGAAACAACACAGTTCCTGTTTCATCTGACGCCCGAGACACAACACAGTTCCTGTTTCATCTGACGCCCGCTAAACAACACAGTTCCTGTTTCATCTGACGCCCGAGACACAACACAGTCCCTGTTTCATCTGACGCCCGCGAAACAACACAGTTCCTGTTTCATCTGACGCCCGAGACACAACACAGTTCCTGTTTCATCTGACGCCCGAGACACAACACAGTTCCTGTTTCATCTGACGCCCGCGAAACAACACAGTTCCTGTTTCATCTGACGCCCGAGACACAACACAGTTCCTGTTTCATCTGACGCCCGCGAAACAACACAGTTCCTGTTTCATCTGACGCCCGAGACACAACACAGTTCCTGTTTCATCTGACGCCCGCGAAACAACACAGTTCCTGTTTCATCTGATGCCCGAGACATAACACAGTTCCTGTTTCATCTGATGCCCGAGACACAACACAGTTCCTGTTTCATCTGACGCCCGCGAAACAACACAGTTCCTTTTTCATCTGACGCCCGAGACACAACACAGGTCCTGTTTCATCTGACGCCCACGAAACAACACAGTTCCTGTTTCATCTGACGCCCGAGACACAATACAGTTCCTGTTTCATCTGACGCCCGCGAAACAACACAGTTCCTGTTTCATCTGATGCCCGAGACACAACACAGTTCCTGTTTCATCTGATGCCAGAGACACAACACAGTTCCTGTTTCATCTGACGCCCGAGACACAACACAGTTCCTGTTTCATCTGACGCCCGCGAAACAACACAGTTCCTGTTTCATCTGACGCCCGAGACACAACACAGTTTCTGTTTCATTTGACGCCCGCGAAACAACACAGTTCCTGTTTCATCTGACGCCCGAGACACAACACAGTTCCTGTTTCATCTGACGCCCGCTAAACAACACAGTTCCTGTTTCATCTGACGCCCGAGACACAACACAGTTCCTGTTTCATCTGACGCCCGCTAAACAACACAGTTCCTGTTTCATCTGACGCCCGAGACACAACACAGTTCCTGTTTCATCTGACGCCCGCTAAACAACACAGTTCCTGTTTCATCTGACGCCCGAGACACAACACAGTTCCTGTTTCATCTGACGCCCGAGACACAACACAGTTCCTGTTTCATCTGACGCCCGCGAAACAACACAGTTCCTGTTTCATCTGACGCCCGAGACACAACACAGTTCCTGTTTCATCTGACGCCCCCGAAACAACACAGTTCCTGTTTCATCTGACGCCCGAGACACAACACAGTTCCTGTTTCATCTGACGCCCGCGAAACAACACAGTTCCTGTTTCATCTGACGCCCGAGACACAACACAGTTCCTGTTTCATCTGACGCCCGCTAAACAACACAGTTCCTGTTTCATCTGACGCCCGAGACACAACACAGTCCCTGTTTAATCTGACGCCCGCGAAACAACACAGTTCCTGTTTCATCTGACGCCCGAGACACAACACAGTTCCTGTTTCATCTGACGCCCGCTAAACAACACAGTTCCTGTTTCATCTGACGCCCGAGACACAACACAGTTCCTGTTTCATCTGACGCCCGCGAAACAACACAGTTCCTGTTTCATCTGACGCCCGAGACACAACACAGTTCCTGTTTCATCTGACGCCCGCGAAACAACACAGTTCCTGTTTCATCTGATGCCCGAGACATAACACAGTTCCTGTTTCATCTGATTCCCGAGACACAACACAGTTCCTGTTTCATCTGACGCCCGCGAAACAACACAGTTCCTTTTTCATCTGACGCCCGAGACACAACACAGTTCCTGTTTCATCTGACGCCCACGAAACAACACAGTTCCTGTTTCATCTGACGCCCGAGACACAATACAGTTCCTGTTTCATCTGACGCCCGCGAAACAACACAGTTCCTGTTTCATCTGACGCCCGAGACACAACACAGTTCCTGTTTCATCTGACGCCCTCGAAACAACACAGTTCCTGTTTCATCTGACGCCCGAGACACAACACAGTTCCTGTTTCATCTGACGCCCGCGAAACAACACAGTTCCTGTTTCATCTGACGCCCGAGACACAACACAGTTCCTGTTTCATCTGACGCCCGCGAAACAACACAGTTCCTGTTTCATCTGACGCCCGAGACACAACACAGTTCCTGTTTCATCTGACGCCCGCTAAACAACACAGTTCCTGTTTCATCTGACGCCCGAGACACAACACAGTTCCTGTTTCATCTGACGCCCGCTAAACAACACAGTTCCTGTTTCATCTGACGCCCGAGACACAACACAGTTCCTGTTTCATCTGACGCCCGAGACACAACACAGTTCCTGTTTCATCTGACGCCCGCGAAACAACACAGTTCCTGTTTCATCTGACGCCCGAGACACAACACAGTTCCTCTTTCATCTGACGCCCGCGAAACAACACAGTTCCTGTTTCATCTGACGCCCGAGATACAACACAGTTCCTGTTTCATCTGACGCCCGCGAAACAACACAGTTCCTGTTTCATCTGACGCCCGAGACACAACACAGTTCCTGTTTCATCTGACGCCCGCGAAACAACACAGTTCCTGTTTCATCTGACGCCCGAGACACAACACAGTTCCTGTTTCATCTGACGCCCGCGAAACAACACAGTTCCTGTTTCATCTGACGCCCGAGACACAACACAGTTCCTGTTTCATCTGAGGCCCGCTAAACAACACAGTTCCTGTTTCATCTGACGCCCGAGACACAACACAGTCCCTGTTTCATCTGACGCCCGCGAAACAACACAGTTCCTGTTTCATCTGACGCCCGAGACACAACACAGTTCCTGTTTCATCTGACGCCCAAGACACAACACAGTTCCTGTTTCATCTGACGCCCGCTAAACAACACAGTTCCTGTTTCATCTGACGCCCGAGACACAACACAGTTCCTGTTTCATCAGACGCCCGCGAAACAACACAGTTCCTGTTTCATCTGACGCCCGAGACACAACACAGTTCCTGTTTCATCTGACGCCCGCGAAACAACACAGTTCCTGTTTCATCTGATGCCCGAGACATAACACAGTTCCTGTTTCATCTGATGCCCGAGACACAACACAGTTCCTGTTTCATCTGACGCCCACGAAACAACACAGTTCCTTTTTCATCTGACGCCCGAGACACAACACAGTTCCTGTTTCATCTGACGCCCACGAAACAACACAGTTCCTGTTTCATCTGACGCCCGAGACACAATACAGTTCCTGTTTCATCTGACGCCCGCGAAACAACACAGTTCCTGTTTCATCTGACGCCCGAGACACAACACAGTTCCTGTTTCATCTGACGCCCTCGAAACAACACAGTTCCTGTTTCATCTGACGCCCGAGACACAACACAGTTCCTGTTTCATCTGACGCCCGCGAAACAACACAGTTCCTGTTTCATCTGACGCCCGAGACACAACACAGTTCCTGTTTCATCTGACGCCCGCGAAACAACACAGTTCCTGTTTCATCTGACGCCCGAGACACAACACAGTTCCTGTTTCATCTGACGCCCGCTAAACAACACAGTTCCTGTTTCATCTGACGCCCGAGACACAACACAGTTCCTGTTTCATCTGACGCCCGCTAAACAACACAGTTCCTGTTTCATCTGACGCCCGAGACACAACACAGTTCCTGTTTCATCTGACGCCCGAGACACAACACAGTTCCTGTTTCATCTGACGCCCGAGACACAACACAGTTCCTGTTTCATCTGACGCCCGAGACACAACACAGTTCCTGTTTCATCTGACGCCCGCTAAACAACACAGTTCCTGTTTCATCTGACGCCCGAGACACAACACAGTTCCTATTTCATCTGACGCCCGCGAAACAACACAGTTCCTGTTTCATCTGACGCCCGAGACACAACACAGTTCCTGTTTCATCTGATGCTCGAGACATAACACAGTTCCTGTTTCAACTGATGCCCGAGACACAACACAGTTCCTGTTTCATCTGACGCCCGCGAAACCACACATTTCCTTTTTCATCTGACGCCCGAGACACAACACAGTTCCTGTTTCATCTGACGCCCACGAAACAACACAGTTCCTGTTTCATCTGACGCCCGAGACACAATACAGTTCCTGTTTCATCTGACGCCCGCGAAACAACACAGTTCCTGTTTCATCTGACGCCCGAGACACAACACAGTTCCTCTTTCATCTGACGCCCTCGAAACAAAACAGTTCCTGTTTCATCTGACGCCCGAGACACAACACAGTTCCTGTTTCATCTGACGCCCGCGAAACAAAACAGTTCCTGTTTCATCTGACGCCCGCGAAACAACACAGTTCCTGTTTCATCTGACGCCCGAGACACAACACAGTTTCTGTTTCATTTGACGCCCGCGAAACAACACAGTTCCTGTTTCATCTGACGCCCGAGACACAACACAGTTCCTGTTTCATCTGACGCCCGCTAAACAACACAGTTCCTGTTTCATCTGACGCCCGAGACACAACACAGTTCCTGTTTCATCTGACGCCCGCTAAACAACACAGTTCCTGTTTCATCTGACGCCCGAGACACAACACAGTTCCTGTTTCATCTGACGCCCGCTAAACAACACAGTTCCTGTTTCATCTGACGCCCGAGACACAACACAGTTCCTGTTTCATCTGACGCCCGAGACACAACACAGTTCCTGTTTCATCTGACGCCCGCGAAACAACACAGTTCCTGTTTCATCTGACGCCCGAGACACAACACAGTTCCTGTTTCATCTGACGCCCCCGAAACAACACAGTTCCTGTTTCATCTGACGCCCGAGACACAACACAGTTCCTGTTTCATCTGACGCCCGCGAAACAACACAGTTCCTGTTTCATCTGACGCCCGAGACACAACACAGTTCCTGTTTCATCTGACGCCCGCTAAACAACACAGTTCCTGTTTCATCTGACGCCCGAGACACAACACAGTCCCTGTTTAATCTGACGCCCGCGAAACAACACAGTTCCTGTTTCATCTGACGCCCGAGACACAACACAGTTCCTGTTTCATCTGACGCCCGCTAAACAACACAGTTCCTGTTTCATCTGACGCCCGAGACACAACACAGTTCCTGTTTCATCTGACGCCCGCGAAACAACACAGTTCCTGTTTCATCTGACGCCCGAGACACAACACAGTTCCTGTTTCATCTGACGCCCGCGAAACAACACAGTTCCTGTTTCATCTGATGCCCGAGACATAACACAGTTCCTGTTTCATCTGATTCCCGAGACACAACACAGTTCCTGTTTCATCTGACGCCCGCGAAACAACACAGTTCCTTTTTCATCTGACGCCCGAGACACAACACAGTTCCTGTTTCATCTGACGCCCACGAAACAACACAGTTCCTGTTTCATCTGACGCCCGAGACACAATACAGTTCCTGTTTCATCTGACGCCCGCGAAACAACACAGTTCCTGTTTCATCTGACGCCCGAGACACAACACAGTTCCTGTTTCATCTGACGCCCTCGAAACAACACAGTTCCTGTTTCATCTGACGCCCGAGACACAACACAGTTCCTGTTTCATCTGACGCCCGCGAAACAACACAGTTCCTGTTTCATCTGACGCCCGAGACACAACACAGTTCCTGTTTCATCTGACGCCCGCGAAACAACACAGTTCCTGTTTCATCTGACGCCCGAGACACAACACAGTTCCTGTTTCATCTGACGCCCGCTAAACAACACAGTTCCTGTTTCATCTGACGCCCGAGACACAACACAGTTCCTGTTTCATCTGACGCCCGCTAAACAACACAGTTCCTGTTTCATCTGACGCCCGAGACACAACACAGTTCCTGTTTCATCTGACGCCCGAGACACAACACAGTTCCTGTTTCATCTGACGCCCGCGAAACAACACAGTTCCTGTTTCATCTGACGCCCGAGACACAACACAGTTCCTCTTTCATCTGACGCCCGCGAAACAACACAGTTCCTGTTTCATCTGACGCCCGAGACACAACACAGTTCCTGTTTCATCTGACGCCCGCGAAACAACACAGTTCCTGTTTCATCTGACGCCCGAGACACAACACAGTTCCTGTTTCATCTGACGCCCGCGAAACAACACAGTTCCTGTTTCATCTGACGCCCGAGACACAACACAGTTCCTGTTTCATCTGACGCCCGCGAAACAACACAGTTCCTGTTTCATCTGACGCCCGAGACACAACACAGTTCCTGTTTCATCTGAGGCCCGCTAAACAACACAGTTCCTGTTTCATCTGACGCCCGAGACACAACACAGTCCCTGTTTCATCTGACGCCCGCGAAACAACACAGTTCCTGTTTCATCTGACGCCCGAGACACAACACAGTTCCTGTTTCATCTGACGCCCAAGACACAACACAGTTCCTGTTTCATCTGACGCCCGCTAAACAACACAGTTCCTGTTTCATCTGACGCCCGAGACACAACACAGTTCCTGTTTCATCAGACGCCCGCGAAACAACACAGTTCCTGTTTCATCTGACGCCCGAGACACAACACAGTTCCTGTTTCATCTGACGCCCGCGAAACAACACAGTTCCTGTTTCATCTGATGCCCGAGACATAACACAGTTCCTGTTTCATCTGATGCCCGAGACACAACACAGTTCCTGTTTCATCTGACGCCCACGAAACAACACAGTTCCTTTTTCATCTGACGCCCGAGACACAACACAGTTCCTGTTTCATCTGACGCCCACGAAACAACACAGTTCCTGTTTCATCTGACGCCCGAGACACAATACAGTTCCTGTTTCATCTGACGCCCGCGAAACAACACAGTTCCTGTTTCATCTGACGCCCGAGACACAACACAGTTCCTGTTTCATCTGACGCCCTCGAAACAACACAGTTCCTGTTTCATCTGACGCCCGAGACACAACACAGTTCCTGTTTCATCTGACGCCCGCGAAACAACACAGTTCCTGTTTCATCTGACGCCCGAGACACAACACAGTTCCTGTTTCATCTGACGCCCGCGAAACAACACAGTTCCTGTTTCATCTGACGCCCGAGACACAACACAGTTCCTGTTTCATCTGACGCCCGAGACACAACACAGTTCCTGTTTCATCTGACGCCCGCTAAACAACACAGTTCCTGTTTCATCTGACGCCCGAGACACAACACAGTTCCTGTTTCATCTGACGCCCGAGACACAACACAGTTCCTGTTTCATCTGACGCCCGAGACACAACACAGTTCCTGTTTCATCTGACGCCCGAGACACAACACAGTTCCTGTTTCATCTGACGCCCGCTAAACAACACAGTTCCTGTTTCATCTGACGCCCGAGACACAACACAGTTCCTATTTCATCTGACGCCCGCGAAACAACACAGTTCCTGTTTCATCTGACGCCCGAGACACAACACAGTTCCTGTTTCATCTGATGCTCGAGACATAACACAGTTCCTGTTTCAACTGATGCCCGAGACACAACACAGTTCCTGTTTCATCTGACGCCCGCGAAACCACACATTTCCTTTTTCATCTGACGCCCGAGACACAACACAGTTCCTGTTTCATCTGACGCCCACGAAACAACACAGTTCCTGTTTCATCTGACGCCCGAGACACAATACAGTTCCTGTTTCATCTGACGCCCGCGAAACAACACAGTTCCTGTTTCATCTGACGCCCGAGACACAACACAGTTCCTCTTTCATCTGACGCCCTCGAAACAAAACAGTTCCTGTTTCATCTGACGCCCGAGACACAACACAGTTCCTGTTTCATCTGACGCCCGCGAAACAACACAGTTCCTGTTTCATCTGACGCCCGAGACACAACACAGTTCCTGTTTCAGCTGACGCCCGCGAAACAACACAGTTCCTGTTTCATCTGATGCCCGAGACACAACACAGTTCCTGTTTCATCTGATGACCGAGACACAACACAGTTCCTTTTTCATCTGACGCCCGCGAAACAACACAGTTCCTGTTTCATCTGACGCCCGCGAAACAACACAGTTCCTGTTTCATCTGATGCCCGAGACACAACACAGTTCCTGTTTCATCTGATGCCCGAGACACAACACAGTTCCTGTTTCATCTGACGCCCGAGACACAACACAGTTCCTGTTTCATCTGACGCCCGCGAAACAACACAGTTCCTGTTTCATCTGACGCCCGAGACACAACACAGTTTCTGTTTCATTTGACGCCCGCGAAACAACACAGTTCCTGTTTCATCTGACGCCCGAGACACAACACAGTTCCTGTTTCATCTGACGCCCGCTAAACAACACAGTTCCTGTTTCATCTGACGCCCGAGACACAACACAGTTCCTGTTTCATCTGACGCCCGCTAAACAACACAGTTCCTGTTTCATCTGACGCCCGAGACACAACACAGTTCCTGTTTCATCTGACGCCCGAGACACAACACAGTTCCTGTTTCATCTGACGCCCGCGAAACAACACAGTTCCTGTTTCATCTGACGCCCGAGACACAACACAGTTCCTGTTTCATCTGACGCCCGCAAAACAACACAGTTCCTGTTTCATCTGACGCCCGAGACACCACACAGTTCCTGTTTCATCTGACGCCCGCGAAACAACACAGTTCCTGTTTCATCTGACGCCCGAGACACAACACAGTTCCTGTTTCATCTGACGCCCGCTAAACAACACAGTTCCTGTTTCATCTGACGCCCGAGACACAACACAGTCCCTGTTTCATCTGACGCCCGCGAAACAACACAGCTCCTGTTTCATCTGACGCCCGAGACACAACACAGTTCCTGTTTCATCTGACGCCCGAGACACAACACAGTTCCTGTTTCATCTGACGCCCGCTAAACAACACAGTTCCTGTTTCATCTGACGCCCGAGACACAACACAGTTCCTGTTTCATCTGACGCCCGCGAAACAACACAGTTCCTGTTTCATCTGACGCCCGAGACACAACACAGTTCCTGTTTCATCTGACGCCCGCGAAACAACACAGTTCCTGTTTCATCTGATGCCCGAGACATAACACAGTTCCTGTTTCATCTGATGCCCGAGACACAACACAGTTCCTGTTTCATCTGACGCCCGCTAAACAACACAGTTCCTGTTTCATCTGACGCCCGAGACACAACACAGTTCCTGTTTCATCTGACGCCCGCGAAACAACACAGTTCCTGTTTCATATGACGCCCGAGACACAACACAGTTCCTGTTTCATCTGACGCCCGCGAAACAACACAGTTCCTGTTTCATGTGATGCCCGAGACATAACACAGTTCCTGTTTCATCTGATGCCCGAGACACAACACAGTTCCTGTTTCATCTGACGCCCGCGAAACAACACAGTTCCTTTTTCATCTGACGCCCGAGACACAACACAGTTCCTGTTTCATCTGACGCCCACGAAACAACACAGTTCCTGTTTCATCTGACGCCCGAGACACAATACAGTTCCTGTTTCATCTGACGCCCGCGAAACAACACAGTTCCTGTTTCATCTGATGCTCGAGACACAACACAGTTCCTGTTTCATCTGACGCCCTCGAAACAACACAGTTCCTGTTTCATCTGACGCCCGAGACACAACACAGTTCCTGTTTCATCTGACGCCCGCGAAACAACACAGTTCCTGTTTCATCTGACGCCCGAGACACAACACAGTTCCTGTTTCATCTGACGCCCGCGAAACAACACAGTTCCTGTTTCATCTGACGCCCGAGACACAACACAGTTCCTGTTTCATCTGACGCCCGCTAAACAACACAGTTCCTGTTTCATCTGACGCCCGAGACACAACACAGTTCCTGTTTCATCTGACGCCCGAGACACAACACAGTTCCTGTTTCATCTGACGCCCGAGACACAACACAGTTCCTGTTTCATCTGACGCCCGAGACACAACACAGTTCCTGTTTCATCTGACGCCCGCGAAACAACACAGTTCCTGTTTCATCTGACGCCCGAGACACAACACAGTTCCTGTTTCATCTGACGCCCGCGAAACAACACAGTTCCTGTTTCAACTGATGCCCGAGACACAACACAGTTCCTGTTTCATCTGACGCCCGCGAAACCACACAGTTCCTTTTTCATCTGACGCCCGAGACACAACACAGTTCCTGTTTCATCTGACGCCCACGAAACAACACAGTTCCTGTTTCATCTGACGCCCGAGACACAATACAGTTCCTGTTTCATCTGACGCCCGCAAAACAACACAGTTCCTGTTTCATCTGACGCCCGAGACACAACACAGTTCCTGTTTCATCTGACGCCCTCGAAACAAAACAGTTCCTGTTTCATCTGACGCCCGAGACACAACACAGTTCCTGTTTCATCTGACGCCCGCGAAACAACACAGTTCCTGTTTCATCTGACGCCCGAGACACAACACAGTTCCTGTTTCAGCTGACGCCCGCGAAACAACACAGTTCCTGTTTCATCTGATGCCCGAGACACAACACAGTTCCTGTTTCATCTGATGACCGAGACACAACACAGTTCCTTTTTCATCTGACGCCCGCGAAACAACACAGTTCCTGTTTCATCTGACGCCCGCGAAACAACACAGTTCCTGTTTCATCTGATGCCCGAGACACAACACAGTTCCTGTTTCATCTGATGCCCGAGACACAACACAGTTCCTGTTTCATCTGACGCCCGAGACACAACACAGTTCCTGTTTCATCTGACGCCCGCGAAACAACACAGTTCCTGTTTCATCTGACGCCCGAGACACAACACAGTTTCTGTTTCATTTGACGCCCGCGAAACAACACAGTTCCTGTTTCATCTGACGCCCGAGACACAACACAGTTCCTGTTTCATCTGACGCCCGCTAAACAACACAGTTCCTGTTTCATCTGACGCCCGAGACACAACACAGTTCCTGTTTCATCTGACGCCCGCTAAACAACACAGTTCCTGTTTCATCTGACGCCCGAGACACAACACAGTTCCTGTTTCATCTGACGCCCGAGACACAACACAGTTCCTGTTTCATCTGACGCCCGCGAAACAACACAGTTCCTGTTTCATCTGACGCCCGAGACACAACACAGTTCCTGTTTCATCTGACGCCCGCGAAACAACACAGTTCCTGTTTCATCTGACGCCCGAGACACAACACAGTTCCTGTTTCATCTGACGCCCGCGAAACAACACAGTTCCTGTTTCATCTGACGCCCGAGACACAACACAGTTCCTGTTTCATCTGACGCCCGCTAAACAACACAGTTCCTGTTTCATCTGACGCCCGAGACACAACACAGTCCCTGTTTCATCTGACGCCCGCGAAACAACACAGCTCCTGTTTCATCTGACGCCCGAGACACAACACAGTTCCTGTTTCATCTGACGCCCGAGACACAACACAGTTCCTGTTTCATCTGACTCCCGCTAAACAACACAGTTCCTGTTTCATCTGACGCCCGAGACACAACACAGTTCCTGTTTCATCTGACGCCCGCGAAACAACACAGTTCCTGTTTCATCTGACGCCCGAGACACAACACAGTTCCTGTTTCATCTGACGCCCGCGAAACAACACAGTTCCTGTTTCATCTGATGCCCGAGACATAACACAGTTCCTGTTTCATCTGATGCCCGAGACACAACACAGTTCCTGTTTCATCTGACGCCCGCGAAACAACACAGTTCCTTTTTCATCTGACGCCCGAGACACAACACAGTTCCTGTTTCATCTGACGCCCACGAAACAACACAGTTCCTGTTTCATCTGACGCCCGAGACACAATACAGTTCCTGTTTCATCTGACGCCCGCGAAACAACACAGTTCCTGTTTCATCTGACGCCCGAGACACAACACAGTTCCTGTTTCATCTGACGCCCTCGAAACAAAACAGTTCCTGTTTCATCTGACGCCCGAGACACAACACAGTTCCTGTTTCATCTGACGCCCGCGAAACAAAAAAGTTCCTGTTTCATCTGACGCCCGAGACACAACACAGTTCCTGTTTCATCTGACGCCCGCGAAAAAACACAGTTCCTGTTTCATCTGATGCCCGAGACACAACACAGTTCCTGTTTCATCTGATGACCGAGACACAACACAGTTCCTTTTTCATCTGACGCCCGCGAAACAACACAGTTCCTGTTTCATCTGACGCCCGCGAAACAACACAGTTCCTGTTTCATCTGACGCCCGAGACACAACACAGTCCCTGTTTCATCTGACGCCCGCGAAACAACACAGTTCCTGTTTCATCTGATGCCCGAAACACAACACAGTTCCTGTTTCATCTGACGCCCGAGACACAACACAGTTCCTGTTTCATCTGACGCCCGCTAAACAACACAGTTCCTGTTTCATCTGACGCCCACGAAACAACACAGTTCCTGTTTCATCTGACGCCCGAGACACAATACAGTTCCTGTTTCATCTGACGCCCGCGAAACAACACAGTTCCTGTTTCATCTGACGCCCGAGACACAACACAGTTCCTGTTTCATCTGACGCCCTCGAACAAAACAGTTCCTGTTTCATCTGACGCCCGAGACACAACACAGTTCCTGTTTCATCTGACGCCCGCGAAACAACACAGTTCCTGTTTCATCTGACGCCCGAGACACAACACAGTTCCTGTTTCATCTGACGCCCGCGAAACAACACAGTTCCTGTTTCATCTGATGCCCGAGACACAACACAGTTCCTGTTTCATCTGATGACCGAGACACAACACAGTTCCTGTTTCATCTGACGCCCGCGAAACAACACAGTTCCTGTTTCATCTGACGCCCGAGACACAACACAGTTCCTGTTTCAGCTGACGCCCGCGAAACAACACAGTTCCTGTTTCATCTGATGCCCGAGACACAACACAGTTCCTGTTTCATCTGATGACCGAGACACAACACAGTTCCTTTTTCATCTGACGCCCGCGAAACAACACAGTTCCTGTTTCATCTGACGCCCGCGAAACAACACAGTTCCTGTTTCATCTGATGCCCGAGACACAACACAGTTCCTGTTTCATCTGATGCCCGAGACACAACACAGTTCCTGTTTCATCTGACGCCCGAGACACAACACAGTTCCTGTTTCATCTGACGCCCGCGAAACAACACAGTTCCTGTTTCATCTGACGCCCGAGACACAACACAGTTTCTGTTTCATTTGACGCCCGCGAAACAACACAGTTCCTGTTTCATCTGACGCCCGAGACACAACACAGTTCCTGTTTCATCTGACGCCCGCTAAACAACACAGTTCCTGTTTCATCTGACGCCCGAGACACAACACAGTTCCTGTTTCATCTGACGCCCGCTAAACAACACAGTTCCTGTTTCATCTGACGCCCGAGACACAACACAGTTCCTGTTTCATCTGACGCCCGAGACACAACACAGTTCCTGTTTCATCTGACGCCCGCGAAACAACACAGTTCCTGTTTCATCTGACGCCCGAGACACAACACAGTTCCTGTTTCATCTGACGCCCGCGAAACAACACAGTTCCTGTTTCATCTGACGCCCGAGACACAACACAGTTCCTGTTTCATCTGACGCCCGCGAAACAACACAGTTCCTGTTTCATCTGACGCCCGAGACACAACACAGTTCCTGTTTCATCTGACGCCCGCTAAACAACACAGTTCCTGTTTCATCTGACGCCCGAGACACAACACAGTCCCTGTTTCATCTGACGCCCGCGAAACAACACAGCTCCTGTTTCATCTGACGCCCGAGACACAACACAGCTCCTGTTTCATCTGACGCCCGAGACACAACACAGTTCCTGTTTCATCTGACTCCCGCTAAACAACACAGTTCCTGTTTCATCTGACGCCCACGAAACAACACAGTTCCTGTTTCATCTGACGCCCGAGACACAATACAGTTCCTGTTTCATCTGACGCCCGCGAAACAACACAGTTCCTGTTTCATCTGACGCCCGAGACACAACACAGTTCCTGTTTCATCTGACGCCCTCGAAACAAAACAGTTCCTGTTTCATCTGACGCCCGAGACACAACACAGTTCCTGTTTCATCTGACGCCCGCGAAACAAAAAAGTTCCTCTTTCATCTGACGCCCGAGACACAACACAGTTCCTGTTTCATCTGACGCCCGCGAAAAAACACAGTTCCTGTTTCATCTGATGCCCGAGACACAACACAGTTCCTGTTTCATCTGATGACCGAGACACAACACAGTTCCTTTTTCATCTGACGCCCGCGAAACAACACAGTTCCTGTTTCATCTGACGCCCGCGACACAACACAGTTCCTGTTTCATCTGACGCCCGCTAAACAACACAGTTCCTGTTTCATCTGACGCCCGAGACACAACACAGTTCCTGTTTCATCTGACGCCCGCTAAACAACACAGTTCCTGTTTCATCTGACGCCCGAGACACAACACAGTTCCTGTTTCATCTGACGCCCGAGACACAACACAGTTCCTGTTTCATCTGACGCCCGCGAAACAACACAGTTCCTGTTTCATCTGACGCCCGAGACACAACACAGTTCCTGTTTCATCTGACGCCCGCGAAACAACACAGTTCCTGTTTCATCTGACGCCCGAGACACAACACAGTTCCTGTTTCATCTGACGCCCGCGAAACAACACAGTTCCTGTTTCATCTGACGCCCGAGACACAACACAGTTCCTGTTTCATCTGACGCCCGCTAAACAACACAGTTCCTGTTTCATCTGACGCCCGAGACACAACACAGTCCCTGTTTCATCTGACGCCCGCGAAACAACACAGCTCCTGTTTCATCTGACGCCCGAGACACAACACAGCTCCTGTTTCATCTGACGCCCGAGACACAACACAGTTCCTGTTTCATCTGACTCCCGCTAAACAACACAGTTCCTGTTTCATCTGACGCCCACGAAACAACACAGTTCCTGTTTCATCTGACGCCCGAGACACAATACAGTTCCTGTTTCATCTGACGCCCGCGAAACAACACAGTTCCTGTTTCATCTGACGCCCGAGACACAACACAGTTCCTGTTTCATCTGACGCCCTCGAAACAAAACAGTTCCTGTTTCATCTGACGCCCGAGACACAACACAGTTCCTGTTTCATCTGACGCCCGCGAAACAAAAAAGTTCCTCTTTCATCTGACGCCCGAGACACAACACAGTTCCTGTTTCATCTGACGCCCGCGAAAAAACACAGTTCCTGTTTCATCTGATGCCCGAGACACAACACAGTTCCTGTTTCATCTGATGACCGAGACACAACACAGTTCCTTTTTCATCTGACGCCCGCGAAACAACACAGTTCCTGTTTCATCTGACGCCCGCGAAACAACACAGTTCCTGTTTCATCTGACGCCCGAGACACAACACAGTCCCTGTTTCATCTGACGCCCGCGAAACAACACAGTTCCTGTTTCATCTGATGCCCGAAACACAACACAGTTCCTGTTTCATCTGACGCCCGAGACACAACACAGTTCCTGTTTCATCTGACGCCCGCTAAACAACACAGTTCCTGTTTCATCTGACGCCCACGAAACAACACAGTTCCTGTTTCATCTGACGCCCGAGACACAATACAGTTCCTGTTTCATCTGACGCCCGCGAAACAACACAGTTCCTGTTTCATCTGACGCCCGAGACACAACACAGTTCCTGTTTCATCTGACGCCCTCGAACAAAACAGTTCCTGTTTCATCTGACGCCCGAGACACAACACAGTTCCTGTTTCATCTGACGCCCGCGAAACAACACAGTTCCTGTTTCATCTGACGCCCGAGACACAACACAGTTCCTGTTTCATCTGACGCCCGCGAAACAACACAGTTCCTGTTTCATCTGATGCCCGAGACACAACACAGTTCCTGTTTCATCTGATGACCGAGACACAACACAGTTCCTTTTTCATCTGACGCCCGCGAAACAACACAGTTCCTGTTTCATCTGACGCCCGCGAAACAACACAGTTCCTGTTTCATCTGATGCCCGAGACACAACACAGTTCCTGTTTCATCTGATGCCCGAGACACAACACAGTTCCTGTTTCATCTGACGCCCGAGACACAACACAGTTCCTGTTTCATCTGACGCCCGCGAAACAACACAGTTCCTGTTTCATCTGACGCCCGAGACACAACACAGTTTCTGTTTCATTTGACGCCCGCGAAACAACACAGTTCCTGTTTCATCTGACGCCCGAGACACAACACAGTTCCTGTTTCATCTGACGCCCGCTAAACAACACAGTTCCTGTTTCATCTGACACCCGAGACACAACACAGTTCCTGTTTCATCTGACGCCCGCTAAACAACACAGTTCCTGTTTCATCTGACGCCCGAGACACAACACAGTTCCTGTTTCATCTGACGCCCGAGACACAACACAGTTCCTGTTTCATCTGACGCCCGCGAAACAACACAGTTCCTGTTTCATCTGACGCCCGAGACACAACACAGTTCCTGTTTCATCTGACGCCCGCGAAACAACACAGTTCCTGTTTCATCTGACGCCCGAGACACAACACAGTTCCTGTTTCATCTGACGCCCGCGAAACAACACAGTTCCTGTTTCATCTGACGCCCGAGACACAACACAGTTCCTGTTTCATCTGACGCCCGCTAAACAACACAGTTCCTGTTTCATCTGACGCCCGAGACACAACACAGTCCCTGTTTCATCTGACGCCCGCGAAACAACACAGTTCCTGTTTCATCTGACGCCCGAGACACAACACAGTTCCTGTTTCATCTGATGCCCTAGACATAACACAGTTCCTGTTTCATCTGATGCCCGAGACACAACACAGTTCCTGTTTCATCTGACGCCCCCGAAACAACACAGTTCCTTTTTCATCTGACGCCCGAGACACAACACAGTTCCCGTTTCATCTGACGCCCACGAAACAACACAGTTCCTATTTCATCTGACGCCCGAGACACAATACAGTTCCTGTTTCATCTGACGCCCGCGAAACAACACAGTTCCTGTTTCATCTGACGCCCGAGACACAACACAGTTCCTGTTTCATCTGACGCCCGCGAAACAACACAGTTCCTGTTTCATCTGATGCCCGAGACACAACACAGTTCCTGTTTCATCTGACGCACGCGAAACAACACAGTTCCTGTTTCATCTGACGCCCGAGACACAACACAGTTCCTGTTTCATCTGACGCCCGCGAAACAACACAGTTCCTGTTTCATCTGACGCCCGAGACACAACACAGTTCCTGTTTCATCTGACGCCCGCGAAACAACACAGTTCCTGTTTCATCTGACGCCCGAGACACAACACAGTTCCTGTTTCATCTGACGCCCGCTAAACAACACAGTTCCTGTTTCATCTGACGCCCGAGACACAACACAGTCCCTGTTTCATCTGACGCCCGCGAAACAACACAGTTCCTGTTTCATCTGACGCCCGAGACACAACACAGTTCCCGTTTCATCTGACGCCCGCGAAACAACACAGTTCCTGTTTCATCTGATGCCCGAGACATAACACAGTTCCTGTTTCATCTGATGCCCGAGACACAACACAGTTCCTGTTTCATCTGACGCCCCCGAAACAACACAGTTCCTTTTTCATCTGACGCCCGAGACACAACACAGTTCCCGTTTCATCTGACGCCCGCGAAACAACACAGTTCCTGTTTCATCTGATGCCCGAGACATAACACAGTTCCTGTTTCATCTGATGCCCGAGACACAACACAGTTCCTGTTTCATCTGACGCCCCCGAAACAACACAGTTCCTTTTTCATCTGACGCCCGAGACACAACACAGTTCCCGTTTCATCTGACGCCCACGAAACAACACAGTTCCTGTTTCATCTGACGCCCGAGACACAATACAGTTCCTATTTCATCTGACGCCCGCGAAACAACACAGTTCCTGTTTCATCTGAAGCCCGAGACACAACACAGTTCCTGTTTCATCTGACGCCCTCGAAACAACACAGTTCCTGTTTCATCTGACGCCCGAGACACAACACAGTTCCTGTTTCATCTGACGCCCGCGAAACAACACAGTTCCTGTTTCATCTGACGCCCGAGACACAACACAGTTCCTGTTTCATCTGACGCACGCGAAACAACACAGTTCCTGTTTCATCTGATGCCCGAGACACAACACAGTTCCTGTTTCATCTGATGACCGAGACACAACACAGTTCCTTTTTCATCTGACGCCCGCGAAACAACACAGTTCCTGTTTCATCTGACGCCCGCGAAACAACACAGTTCCTGTTTCATCTGATGCCCGAGACACAACACAGTTCCTGTTTCATCTGATGCCCGAGACACAACACAGTTCCTGTTTCATCTGACGCCCGAGACACAACACAGTTCCTGTTTCATCTGACGCCCGCGAAACAACACAGTTCCTGTTTCATCTGACGCCCGAGACACAACACAGTTTCTGTTTCATTTGACGCCCGCGAAACAACACAGTTCCTGTTTCATCTGACGCCCGAGACACAACACAGTTCCTGTTTCATCTGACGCCCGCTAAACAACACAGTTCCTGTTTCATATGATGCCCGAGACACAACACAGTTCCTGTGTCATCTGATGCCCGAGACACAACACAGTTCCTGTTTCATCTGACGCCCGAGACACAACACAGTTCCTGTTTCATCTGACGCCCGCTAAACAACACAGTTCCTGTTTCATCTGACGCCCGCGAAACAACACAGTTCCTGTTTCATCTGATGCCCGAGACACAACACAGTTCCTGTTTCATCTGATGCCCGAGACACAACACAGTTCCTGTTTCATCTGACGCCCGAGACACAACACAGTTCCTGTTTCATCTGACGCCCGCGAAACAACACAGTTCCTGTTTCATCTGACGCCCGAGACACAACACAGTTTCTGTTTCATTTGACGCCCGCGAAACATCACAGTTCCTGTTTCATCTGACGCCCGAGACACAACACAGTTCCTGTTTCATCTGACGCCCGCTAAACAACACAGTTCCTGTTTCATCTGACGCCCGAGACACAACACAGTTCCTGTTTCATCTTACGCCCGCTAAACAACACAGTTCCTGTTTCATCTGACGCCCGAGACACAACACAGTTCCTGTTTCATCTGACGCCCGAGACACAACACAGTTCCTGTTTCATCTGACGCCCGCGAAACAACACAGTTCCTGTTTCATCTGACGCCCGAGACACAACACAGTTCCTGTTTCATCTGACGCCCGCGAAACAACACAGTTCCTGTTTCATCTGACGCCCGAGACACAACACAGTTCCTGTTTCATCTGACGCCCGCGAAACAACACAGTTCCTGTTTCATCTGACGCCCGAGACACAACACAGTTCCTGTTTCATCTGACGCCCGCTAAACAACACAGTTCCTGTTTCATCTGACGCCCGAGACACAACACAGTCCCTGTTTCATCTGACGCCCGCGAAACAACACAGCTCCTGTTTCATCTGACGCCCGAGACACAACACAGTTCCTGTTTCATCTGACGCCCGAGACACAACACAGTTCCTGTTTCATCTGACGCCCGCTAAACAACACAGTTCCTGTTTCATCTGACGCCCGAGACACAACACAGTTCCTGTTTCATCTGACGCCCGCGAAACAACACAGTTCCTGTTTCATCTGACGCCCGAGACACAACACAGTTCTTGTTTCATCTGACGCCCGCGAAACAACACAGTTCCTGTTTCATCTGATGCCCGAGACATAACACAGTTCCTGTTTCATCTGATGCCCGAGACACAACACAGTTCCTGTTTCATCTGACGCCCGCGAAACAACACAGTTCCTTTTTCATCTGACGCCCGAGACACAACACAGTTCCTGTTTCATCTGACGCCCACGAAACAACACAGTTCCTGTTTCATCTGACGACCGAGACACAATACAGTTCCTGTTTCATCTGACGCCCGCGAAACAACACAGTTCCTGTTTCATCTGACGCCCGAGACACAACACAGTTCCTGTTTCATCTGACGCCCTCGAAACAAAACAGTTCCTGTTTCATCTGACGCCCGAGACACAACACAGTTCCTGTTTCATCTGACGCCCGCGAAACAACACAGTTCCTGTTTAATCTGACGCCCGAGACACAACACAGTTCCTGTTTCATCTGACGCCCGCGAAACAACACAGTTCCTGTTTCATCTGATGCCCGAGACACAACACAGTTCCTGTTTCATCTGATGAACGAGACACAACACAGTTCCTTTTTCATCTGACGCCCGCGAAACAACACAGTTCCTGTTTCATCTGACGCCCGCGAAACAACACAGTTCCTGTTTCATCTGACGCCCGAGACACAATATAGTCCCTGTTTCATCTGACGCCCGCGAAACAACACAGTTCCTGTTTCATCTGACGCCCGAAACACAACACAGTTCCTGTTTCATCTGACGCCCGAGACACAACACAGTTCCTGTTTCATCTGACGCCCGCTAAACAATACAGTTCCTGTTTCATCTGACGCCCACGAAACAACACAGTTCCTGTTTCATCTGACGCCCGAGACACAATACAGTTCCTGTTTCATCTGACGCCCGCGAAACAACACAGTTCCTGTTTCATCTGACGCCCGAGACACAACACAGTTCCTGTTTCATCTGACGCCCTCGAAACAAAACAGTTCCTGTTTCATCTGACGCCCGAGACACAACACAGTTCCTGTTTCATCTGACGCCCGCGAAACAACACAGTTCCTGTTTCATCTGACGCCCGAGACACAACACAGTTCCTGTTTCATCTGACGCCCGCGAAACAACACAGTTCCTGTTTCATCTGATGCCCGAGACACAACACAGTTCCTGTTTCATCTGATGACCGAGACACAACACAGTTCCTTTTTCATCTGACGCCCGCGAAACAACACAGTTCCTGTTTCATCTGACGCCCGCGAAACAACACAGTTCCTGTTTCATCTGATGCCCGAGACACAACACAGTTCCTGTTTCATCTGATGCCCGAGACACAACACAGTTCCTGTTTCATCTGACGCCCGAGACACAACACAGTTCCTGTTTCATCTGACGCCCGCGAAACAACACAGTTCCTGTTTCATCTGACGCCCGAGACACAACACAGTTTCTGTTTCATTTGACGCCCGCGAAACAACACAGTTCCTGTTTCATCTGACGCCCGAGACACAACACAGTTCCTGTTTCATCTGACGCCCACTAAACAACACAGTTCCTGTTTCATCTGACGCCCGAGACACAACACAGTTCCTGTTTCATCTGACGCCCGCTAAACAACACAGTTCCTGTTTCATCTGACGCCCGAGACTCAACACAGTTCCTGTTTCATCTGACGCCCGAGACACAACACAGTTCCTGTTTCATCTGACGCCCGCGAAACAACACAGTTCCTGTTTCATCTGACGCCCGAGACACAACACAGTTCCTGTTTCATCTGACGCCCGCGAAACAACACAGTTCCTGTTTCATCTGACGCCCGAGACACAACACAGTTCCTGTTTCATCTGACGCCCGCGAAACAACACAGTTCCTGTTTCATCTGACGCCCGAGACACAACACAGTTCCTGTTTCATCTGACGCCCGCTAAACAACACAGTTCCTGTTTCATCTGACGCCCGAGACACAACACAGTCCCTGTTTCATCTGACGCCCGCGAAACAACACAGTTCCTGTTTCATCTGACGCCCGAGACACAACACAGTTCCTGTTTCATCTGACGCCCGCGAAACAACACAGTTCCTGTTTCATCTGATGCCCGAGACATAACACAGTTCCTGTTTCATCTGATGCCCGAGACACAACACAGTTCCTGTTTCATCTGACGCCCCCGAAACAACACAGTTCCTTTTTCATCTGACGCCCGAGACACAACACAGTTCCCGTTTCATCTGACGCCCACGAAACAACACAGTTCCTGTTTCATCTGTCGCCCGAGACACAATACAGTTCCCGTTTTATCTGACGCCCGCGAAACAACACAGTTCCTGTTTCATCTGAAGCCCGAGACACAACACAGTTCCTGTTTCATCTGACGCCCTCGAAACAACACAGTTCCTGTTTCATCTGACGCCCGAGACACAACACAGTTCCTGTTTCATCTGACGCCCGCGAAACAACACAGTTCCTGTTTCATCTGACGCCCGAGACACAACACAGTTCCTGTTTCATCTGACGCACGCGAAACAACACAGTTCCTGTTTCATCTGATGCCCGAGACACAACACAGTTCCTGTTTCATCTGATGACCGAGACACAACACAGTTCCTTTTTCATCTGACGCCCGCTAAACAACACAGTTCCTGTTTCATCTGACGCCCGAGACACAACACAGTTCCTGTTTCATCTGACGCCCGAGACACAACACAGTTCCTGTTTCATCTGACGCCCGCGAAACAACACAGTTCCTGTTTCATCTGACGCCCGAGACACAACACAGTTCCTGTTTCATCTGACGCCCGCGAAACAACACAGTTCCTGTTTCATCTGACGCCCGAGACACAACACAGTTCCTGTTTCATCTGACGCCCGCGAAACAACACAGTTCCTGTTTCATCTGACGCCCGAGACACAACACAGTTCCTGTTTCATCTGACGCCCGCTAAACAACACAGTTCCTGTTTCATCTGACGCCCGAGACACAACACAGTCCCTGTTTCATCTGACGCCCGCGAAACAACACAGTTCCTGTTTCATCTGACGCCCGAGACACAACACAGTTCCCGTTTCATCTGACGCCCGCGAAACAACACAGTTCCTGTTTCATCTGATGCCCGAGACATAACACAGTTCCTGTTTCATCTGATGCCCGAGACACAACACAGTTCCTGTTTCATCTGACGCCCCCGAAACAACACAGTTCCTTTTTCATCTGACGCCCGAGACACAACACAGTTCCTGTTTCATCTGACGCCTGAGACACAATACAGTTCCTATTTCATCTGACGCCCGCGAAACAACACAGTTCCTGTTTCATCTGAAGCCCGAGACACAACACAGTTCCTGTTTCATCTGACGCCCTCGCAACAACACAGTTCCTGTTTCATCTGACGCCCGAGACACAACACAGTTCCTGTTTCATCTGACGCCCGCGAAACAACACAGTTCCTGTTTCATCTGACGCCCGAGACACAACACAGTTCCTGTTTCATCTGACGCACGCGAAACAACACAGTTCCTGTTTCATCTGATGCCCGAGACACAACACAGTTCCTGTTTCATCTGATGACCGAGACACAACACAGTTCCTTTTTCATCTGACGCCCGCGAAACAACACAGTTCCTGTTTCATCTGACGCCCGCGAAACAACACAGTTCCTGTTTCATCTGATGCCCGAGACACAACACAGTTCCTGTTTCATCTGATGCCCGAGACACAACACAGTTCCTGTTTCATCTGACGCCCGAGACACAACACATTTCCTGTGTCATCTGATACCCGAGACACAACACAGTTCCTGTTTCATCTGACGCCCGAGACACAACACAGTTCCTGTTTCATCTGACGCCCGCGAAACAACACAGTTCCTGTTTCATCTGACGCCCGAGACACAACACAGTTCCTGTTTCATCTGACGCCCGCGAAACAACACAGTTCCTGTTTCATCTGACGCCCGAGACACAACACAGTTCCTGTTTCATCTGACGCCCGCGAAACAACACAGTTCCTGTTTCATCTGACGCCCGAGACACAACACAGTTCCTGTTTCATCTGACGCCCGCTAAACAACACAGTTCCTGTTTCATCTGACGCCCGAGACACAACACCGTTCCTGTTTCATCTGACGCCCGCGAAACAACACAGTTCCTGTTTCATCTGACGCCCGAGACACAACACAGTTCCTGTTTCATCTGACGCACGCGAAACAACACAGTTCCTGTTTCATCTGATGCCCGAGACATAACACAGTTCCTGTTTCAACTGATGCCCGAGACACAACACAGTTCCTGTTTCATCTGACGCCCGCGAAACCACACAGTTCCTTTTTCATCTGACGCCCGAGACACAACACAGTTCCTGTTTCATCTGACGCCCACGAAACAACACAGTTCCTGTTTCATCTGACGCCCGAGACACAATACAGTTCCTGTTTCATCTGACGCCCGCGAAACAACACAGTTCCTGTTTCATCTGACGCCCGAGACACAACACAGTTCCTGTTTCATCTGACGCCCTCGAAACAAAACAGTTCCTGTTTCATCTGACGCCCGAGACACAACACAGTTCCTGTTTCATCTGACGCCCGCGAAACAACACAGTTCCTGTTTCATCTGACGCCCGAGACACAACACAGTTCCTGTTTCAGCTGACGCCCGCGAAACAACACAGTTCCTGTTTCATCTGATGCCCGAGACACAACACAGTTCCTGTTTCATCTGATGACCGAGACACAACACAGTTCCTGTTTCATCTGACGCCCGAGACACAACACAGTTCCTGTTTCATCTGACGCCCGCGAAACAACACAGTTCCTGTTTCATCTGACGCCCGAGACACAACACAGTTTCTGTTTCATTTGACGCCCGCGAAACAACACAGTTCCTGTTTCATCTGACGCCCGAGACACAACACAGTTCCTGTTTCATCTGACGCCCGCTAAACAACACAGTTCCTGTTTCATCTGACGCCCGAGACACAACACAGTTCTTGTTTCATCTGACGCCCGCTAAACAACACAGTTCCTGTTTCATCTGACGCCCGAGACACAACACAGTTCCTGTTTCATCTGACGCCCGAGACACAACACAGTTCCTGTTTCATCTGACGCCCGCGAAACAACACAGTTCCTGTTTCATCTGACGCCCGAGACACAACACAGTTCCTGTTTCATCTGACGCCCGCGAAACAACACAGTTCCTGTTTCATCTGACGCCCGAGACACAACACAGTTCCTGTTTCATCTGACGCCCGCGAAACAACACAGTTCCTGTTTCATCTGACGCCCGAGACACAACACAGTTCCTGTTTCATCTGACGCCCGCTAAACAACACAGTTCCTGTTTAATCTGACGCCCGAGACACAACACAGTCCCTGTTTCATCTGACGCCCGCGAAACAACACAGCTCCTGTTTCATCTGACGCCCGAGACACAACACAGTTCCTGTTTCATCTGACGCCCGAGACACAACACAGTTCCTGTTTCATCTGACGCCCGCTAAACAACACAGTTCCTGTTTCATCTGACGCCCGAGACACAACACAGTTCCTGTTTCATCTGACGCCCGCGAAACAACACAGTTCCTGTTTCATCTGACGCCCGAGACACAACACAGTTCCTGTTTCATCTGACGCCCGCGAAACAACACAGTTCCTGTTTCATCTGATGCCCGAGACATAACACAGTTCCTGTTTCGTCTGATGCCCGAGACACAACACAGTTCCTGTTTCATCTGACGCCCGCGAAACAACACAGTTCCTTTTTCATCTGACGCCCGAGACACAACACAGTTCCTGTTTCATCTGACGCCCACGAAACAACACAGTTCCTGTTTCATCTGACGCCCGAGACACAATACAGTTCCTGTTTCATCTGACGCCCGCGAAACAACACAGTTCCTGTTTCATCTGACGCCCGAGACACAACACAGTTCCTGTTTCATCTGACGCCCTCGAAACAAAACAGTTCCTGTTTCATCTGACGCCCGAGACACAACACAATTCCTGTTTCATCTGACGCCCGCGAAACAACACAGTTCCTGTTTCATCTGACGCCCGAGACACAACACAGTTCCTATTTCATCTGACGCCCGCGAAACAACACAGTTCCTGTTTCATCTGATGCCCGAGACACAACACAGTTCCTGTTTCATCTGATGACCGAGACACAACACAGTTCCTTTTTCATCTGACGCCCGCGAAACAACACAGTTCCTGTTTCATCTGACGCCCGCGAAACAACACAGTTCCTGTTTCATCTGACGCCCGAGACACAGAACAGTCCCTGTTTCATCTGACGCCCGCGAAACAACACAGTTCCTGTTTCATCTGACGCCCGAAACACAACACAGTTCCTGTTTCATCTGACGCCCGAGACACAACACAGTTCCTGTTTCATCTGACGCCCGCTAAACAACACAGTTCCTGTTTCATCTGACGCCCACGAAACAACACAGTTCCTGTTTCATCTGACGCCCGAGACACAATACAGTTCCTGTTTCATCTGACGCCCGCGAAACAACACAGTTCCTGTTTCATCTGACGCCCGAGACACAACACAGTTCCTGTTTCATCTGACGCCCTCGAAACAAAACAGTTCCTGTTTCATCTGACGCCCGAGACACAACACAGTTCCTGTTTCATCTGACGCCCGCGAAACAACACAGTTCCTGTTTCATCTGACGCCCGAGACACAACACAGTTCCTGTTTCATCTGACGCCCTGAAACAACACAGTTCCTGTTTCATCTGATGCCCGAGACACAACACAGTTCCTGTTTCATCTGATGACCGAGACACAACACAGTTCCTTTTTCATCTGACGCCCGCGAAACAACACAGTTCCTGTTTCATCTGACGCCCGCGAAACAACACAGTTCCTGTTTCATCTGATGCCCGAGACACAACACAGTTCCTGTTTCATCTGATGCCCGAGACACAACACAGTTCCTGTTTCATCTGACGCCCGAGACACAACACAGTTCCTGTTTCATCTGACGCCCGCGAAACAACACAGTTCCTGTTTCATCTGACGCCCGAGACACAACACAGTTTCTGTTTCATTTGACGCCCGCGAAACAACACAGTTCCTGTTTCATCTGACGCCCGAGACACAACACAGTTCCTGTTTCATCTGACGCCCGCTAAACAACACAGTTCCTGTTTCATCTGACGCCCGAGACACAACACAGTTCCTGTTTCATCTGACGCCCGCTAAACAACACAGTTCCTGTTTCATCTGACGCCCGAGACACAACACAGTTCCTGTTTCATCCGACGCCCGAGACACAACACAGTTCCTGTTTCATCTGACGCCCGCGAAACAACACAGTTCCTGTTTCATCTGACGCCCGAGACACAACACAGTTCCTGTTTCATCTGACGCCCGAGACACAACACAGTTCCTGTTTCATCTGACGCCCGCGAAACAACACAGTTCCTGTTTCATCTGACGCCCGAGACACAACACAGTTCCTGTTTCATCTAACGCCCGAGACACAACACAGTTCCTGTTTCATCTGACGCCCGCGAAACAACACAGTTCCTGTTTCATCTGACGCCCGAGACACAACACAGTTCCTGTTTCATCTGACGCCCGCTAAACAACACAGTTCCTGTTTCATCTGACGCCCGAGACACAACACAGTTGCTGTTTCATCTGACGCCCGCTAAACAACACAGTTCCTGTTTCATCTGACGCCCGAGACACAACACAGTTCCTGTTTCATCTGACGCCCGAGACACAACACAGTTCCTGTGTCATCTGACGCCCGCGAAACAACACAGTTCCTGTTTCATCTGACGCCCGAGACACAACACAGTTCCTGTTTCATCTGACGCCCGCGAAACAACACAGTTCCTGTTTCATCTGACGCCTGAGACACAACACAGTTCCTGTTTCATCTGACGCCCGCGAAACAACACAGTTCCTGTTTCATCTGACGACCGAGACACAACACAGTTCCTGTTTCATCTGACGCCCGCTAAACAACACAGTTCCTGTTTCATCTGACGCAAGAGACACAACACAGTTCCTGTTTCATCTGACGCCCGCGAAACAACACAGTTCCTGTTTCATCTGACGCCCGAGACACAACACAGTTCCTGTTTCATCTGACGCCCGCGAAACAACACAGTTCCTGTTTCATCTGATGCCCGAGACATAACACAGTTCCTGTTTCATCTGATGCCCGAGTCACAACACAGTTCCTGTTTCATCTGACGCCCGCGAAACAACACAGTTCCTTTTTCATCTGACGCCCGAGACACAACACAGTTCCTGTTTCATCTGACGCCCACGAAACAACACAGTTCCTGTTTCATCTGACGCCCGAGACACAATACAGTTCCTGTTTCATCTGACGCCCGCGAAACAACACAGTTCCTGTTTCATCTGACGCCCGAGACACAACACAGTTCCTGTTTCATCTGACGCCCTCGAAACAGAACAGTTCCTGTTTCATCTGACGCCCGAGACACAACACAGTTCCTGTTTCATCTGACGCCCGCGAAACAACACAGTTCCTGTTTCATCTGACGCCCGAGACACAACACAGTTCCTGTTTCATCTGACGCCCGCGAAACAACACAGTTCCTGTTTCATCTGATGCCCGAGACACAACACGGTTCCTGTTTCATCTGACGCCCGAGACACAACACAGTTCCTGTTTCATCTGACGCCCGCTAAACAACACAGTTCCTGTTTCATCTGACGCCCGAGACACAACACAGTTCCTGTTTCATCTGACGCCCGCGAAACAACACAGTTCCTGTTTCATCTGACGCCCGAGACACAACACAGTTCCTGTTTCATCTGACGCCCGCGAAACAACACAGTTCCTGTTTCATCTGACGCCCGAGACACAACACAGTTCCTGTTTCATCTGACGCCCGCGAAACAACACAGTTCCTGTTTCATCTGACGCCCGAGACACAACACAGTTCCTGTTTCATCTGACGCCCGCTAAACAACACAGTTCCTGTTTCATCTGACGCCCGAGACACAACACAGTTCCTGTTTCATCTGACGCCCGCTAAACAACACAGTTCCTGTTTCATCTGACGCCCGAGACACAACACAGTTCCTGTTTCATCTGACGCCCGAGACACAACACAGTTCCTGTTTCATCTGACGCCCGCGAAACAACACAGTTCCTGTTTCATCTGACGCCCGAGACACAACACAGTTCCTGTTTCATCTGACGCCCGCGAAACAACACAGTTCCTGTTTCATCTGACGCCCGAGACACAACACAGTTCCTGTTTCATCTGACGCCCGCGAAACAACACAGTTCCTGTTTCATCTGACGCCCGAGACACAACACAGTTCCTGTTTCATCTGACGCCCGCTAAACAACACAGTTCCTGTTTCATCTGACGCCCGAGACACAACACAGTTCCTGTTTCATCTGACGCCCGCGAAACAACACAGTTCCTGTTTCATCTGACGCCCGAGACACAACACAGTTCCTGTTTCATCTGACGCCCGCGAAACAACACAGTTCCTGTTTCATCTGATGCCCGAGACATAACAGAGTTCCTGTTTCATCTGATGCCCGAGACACAACACAGTTCCTGTTTCATCTGACGCCCGCGAAACAACACAGTTCCTTTTTCATCTGACGCCCGAGACACAACACAGTTCCTGTTTCATCTGACGCCCACGAAACAACACAGTTCCTGTTTCATCTGACGCCCGAGACACAATACAGTTCCTGTTTCATCTGACGCCCGCGAAACAACACAGTTCCTGTTTCATCTGACGCCCGAGACAAAACACAGTTCCTGTTTCATCTGACGCCCTCGAAACAAAACAGTTCCTGTTTCATCTGACGCCCGAGACACAACACAGTTCCTGTTTCATCTGACGCCCGCGAAACAACACAGTTCCTATTTCATCTGACGCCCGAGACACAACACAGTTCCTGTTTCATCTGACGCCCGCGAAACAACACAGTTCCTGTTTCATCTGATGCCCGAGACACAACACAGTTCCTGTTTCATCTGATGACCGAGACACAACACAGTTCCTATTTCATCTGACGCCCGAGACACAACACAGTTCCTGTTTCATCTGACGCCCGCTAAACAACACAGTTCCTGTTTCATCTGACGCCCGAGACACAACACAGTTCCTGTTTCATCTGACGCCCGCGAAACAACACAGTTCCTGTTTCATCTGACGCCCGAGACACAACACAGTTCCTGTTTCATCTGACGCCCGCGAAACAACACAGTTCCTGTTTCATCTGACGCCCGAGACACAACACAGTTCCTGTTTCATCTGACGCCCGCGAAACAACACAGTTCCTGTTTCATCTGACGCCCGAGACACAACACAGTTCCTGTTTCATCTGACGCCCGCTAAACAACACAGTTCCTGTTTCATCTGACGCCCGAGACACAACACAGTTCCTGTTTCATCTGACGCCCGCTAAACAACACAGTTCCTGTTTCATCTGACGCCCGAGACACAACACAGTTCCTGTTTCATCTGACGCCCGAGACACAACACAGTTCCTGTTTCATCTGACGCCCGCGAAACAACACAGTTCCTGTTTCATCTGACGCCCGAGACACAACACAGTTCCTGTTTCATCTGACGCCCGCGAAACAACACAGTTCCTGTTTCATCTGACGCCCGAGACACAACACAGTTCCTGTTTCATCTGACGCCCGCGAAACAACACAGTTCCTGTTTCATCTGACGCCCGAGACACAACACAGTTCCTGTTTCATCTGACGCCCGCTAAACAACACAGTTCCTGTTTCATCTGACGCCCGAGACACAACACAGTTCCTGTTTCATCTGACGCCCGCGAAACAACACAGTTCCTGTTTCATCTGACGCCCGAGACACAACACAGTTCCTGTTTCATCTGACGCCCGCGAAACAACACAGTTCCTGTTTCATCTGATGCCCGAGACATAACACAGTTCCTGTTTCATCTGATGCCCGAGACACAACACAGTTCCTGTTTCATCTGACGCCCGCGAAACAACACAGTTCCTTTTTCATCTGACGCCCGAGACACAACACAGTTCCTGTTTCATCTGACGCCCACGAAACAACACAGTTCCTGTTTCATCTGACGCCCGAGACACAATACAGTTCCTGTTTCATCTGACGCCCGCGAAACAACACAGTTCCTGTTTCATCTGACGCCCGAGACACAACACAGTTCCTGTTTCATCTGACGCCCTCGAAACAAAACAGTTCCTGTTTCATCTGACGCCCGAGACACAACACAGTTCCTGTTTCATCTGACGCCCGCGAAACAACACAGTTCCTGTTTCATCTGACGCCCGAGACACAACACAGTTCCTGTTTCAGCTGACGCCCGCGAAACAACACAGTTCCTGTTTCATCTGATGCCCGAGACACAACACAGTTCCTGTTTCATCTGATGACCGAGACACAACACAGTTCCTGTTTCATCTGATGCCCGAGACACAACACAGTTCCTGTTTCATCTGATGACCGAGACACAACACAGTTCCTTTTTCATCTGACGCCCGCGAAACAACACAGTTCCTGTTTCATCTGACGCCCGCGAAACAACACAGTTCCTGTTTCATCTGATGCCCGAGACACAACACAGTTCCTGTTTCATCTGATGCCCGAGACACAACACAGTTCCTGTTTCATCTGACGCCCGAGACACAACACATTTCCTGTGTCATCTGATACCCGAGACACAACACAGTTCCTGTTTCATCTGATGACCGAGACACAACACAGTTCCTTTTTCATCTGACGCCCGCGAAACAACACAGTTCCTGTTTCATCTGACGCCCGCGAAACAACACAGTTCCTGTTTCATCTGATGCCCGAGACACAACACAGTTCCTGTTTCATCTGATGCCCGAGACACAACACAGTTCCTGTTTCATCTGACGCCCGAGACACAACACATTTCCTGTGTCATCTGATACCCGAGACACAACACAGTTCCTGTTTCATCTGACGCCCGAGACACAACACAGTTCCTGTTTCATCTGACGCCCGCGAAACAACACAGTTCCTGTTTCATCTGACGCCCGAGACACAACACAGTTCCTGTTTCATCTGACGCCCGCGAAACAACACAGTTCCTGTTTCATCTGACGCCCGAGACACAACACAGTTCCTGTTTCATCTGACGCCCGCGAAACAACACAGTTCCTGTTTCATCTGACGCCCGAGACACAACACAGTTCCTGTTTCATCTGACGCCCGCTAAACAACACAGTTCCTGTTTCATCTGACGCCCGAGACACAACACCGTTCCTGTTTCATCTGACGCCCGCGAAACAACACAGTTCCTGTTTCATCTGACGCCCGAGACACAACACAGTTCCTGTTTCATCTGACGCACGCGAAACAACACAGTTCCTGTTTCATCTGATGCCCGAGACATAACACAGTTCCTGTTTCAACTGATGCCCGAGACACAACACAGTTCCTGTTTCATCTGACGCCCGCGAAACCACACAGTTCCTTTTTCATCTGACGCCCGAGACACAACACAGTTCCTGTTTCATCTGACGCCCACGAAACAACACAGTTCCTGTTTCATCTGACGCCCGAGACACAATACAGTTCCTGTTTCATCTGACGCCCGCGAAACAACACAGTTCCTGTTTCATCTGACGCCCGAGACACAACACAGTTCCTGTTTCATCTGACGCCCTCGAAACAAAACAGTTCCTGTTTCATCTGACGCCCGAGACACAACACAGTTCCTGTTTCATCTGACGCCCGCGAAACAACACAGTTCCTGTTTCATCTGACGCCCGAGACACAACACAGTTCCTGTTTCAGCTGACGCCCGCGAAACAACACAGTTCCTGTTTCATCTGATGCCCGAGACACAACACAGTTCCTGTTTCATCTGATGACCGAGACACAACACAGTTCCTTTTTCATCTGACGCCCGCGAAACAACACAGTTCCTGTTTCATCTGACGCCCGCGAAACAACACAGTTCCTGTTTCATCTGACGCCCGCGAAACAACACAGTTCCTGTTTCATCTGATGCCCGAGACACAACACAGTTCCTGTTTCATCTGATGACCGAGACACAACACAGTTCCTTTTTCATCTGACGCCCGCGAAACAACACAGTTCCTGTTTCATCTGACGCCCGCGAAACAACACAGTTCCTGTTTCATCTGATGCCCGAGACACAACACAGTTCCTGTTTCATCTGATGCCCGAGACACAACACAGTTCCTGTTTCATCTGACGCCCGAGACACAACACAGTTCCTGTTTCATCTGACGCCCGCGAAACAACACAGTTCCTGTTTCATCTGACGCCCGAGACACAACACAGTTTCTGTTTCATTTGACGCCCGCGAAACAACACAGTTCCTGTTTCATCTGACGCCCGAGACACAACACAGTTCCTGTTTCATCTGACGCCCGCTAAACAACACAGTTCCTGTTTCATCTGACACCCGAGACACAACACAGTTCCTGTTTCATCTGACGCCCGCTAAACAACACAGTTCCTGTTTCATCTGACGCCCGAGACACAACACAGTTCCTGTTTCATCTGACGCCCGAGACACAACACAGTTCCTGTTTCATCTGACGCCCGCGAAACAACACAGTTCCTGTTTCATCTGACGCCCGAGACACAACACAGTTCCTGTTTCATCTGACGCCCGCGAAACAACACAGTTCCTGTTTCATCTGACGCCCGAGACACAACACAGTTCCTGTTTCATCTGACGCCCGCGAAACAACACAGTTCCTGTTTCATCTGACGCCCGAGACACAACACAGTTCCTGTTTCATCTGACGCCCGCTAAACAACACAGTTCCTGTTTCATCTGACGCCCGAGACACAACACAGTCCCTGTTTCATCTGACGCCCGCGAAACAACACAGTTCCTGTTTCATCTGACGCCCGAGACACAACACAGTTCCTGTTTCATCTGATGCCCTAGACATAACACAGTTCCTGTTTCATCTGATGCCCGAGACACAACACAGTTCCTGTTTCATCTGACGCCCCCGAAACAACACAGTTCCTTTTTCATCTGACGCCCGAGACACAACACAGTTCCCGTTTCATCTGACGCCCACGAAACAACACAGTTCCTATTTCATCTGACGCCCGAGACACAATACAGTTCCTGTTTCATCTGACGCCCGCGAAACAACACAGTTCCTGTTTCATCTGACGCCCGAGACACAACACAGTTCCTGTTTCATCTGACGCCCGCGAAACAACACAGTTCCTGTTTCATCTGATGCCCGAGACACAACACAGTTCCTGTTTCATCTGACGCACGCGAAACAACACAGTTCCTGTTTCATCTGACGCCCGAGACACAACACAGTTCCTGTTTCATCTGACGCCCGCGAAACAACACAGTTCCTGTTTCATCTGACGCCCGAGACACAACACAGTTCCTGTTTCATCTGACGCCCGCGAAACAACACAGTTCCTGTTTCATCTGACGCCCGAGACACAACACAGTTCCTGTTTCATCTGACGCCCGCTAAACAACACAGTTCCTGTTTCATCTGACGCCCGAGACACAACACAGTCCCTGTTTCATCTGACGCCCGCGAAACAACACAGTTCCTGTTTCATCTGACGCCCGAGACACAACACAGTTCCCGTTTCATCTGACGCCCGCGAAACAACACAGTTCCTGTTTCATCTGATGCCCGAGACATAACACAGTTCCTGTTTCATCTGATGCCCGAGACACAACACAGTTCCTGTTTCATCTGACGCCCCCGAAACAACACAGTTCCTTTTTCATCTGACGCCCGAGACACAACACAGTTCCCGTTTCATCTGACGCCCGCGAAACAACACAGTTCCTGTTTCATCTGATGCCCGAGACATAACACAGTTCCTGTTTCATCTGATGCCCGAGACACAACACAGTTCCTGTTTCATCTGACGCCCCCGAAACAACACAGTTCCTTTTTCATCTGACGCCCGAGACACAACACAGTTCCCGTTTCATCTGACGCCCACGAAACAACACAGTTCCTGTTTCATCTGACGCCCGAGACACAATACAGTTCCTATTTCATCTGACGCCCGCGAAACAACACAGTTCCTGTTTCATCTGAAGCCCGAGACACAACACAGTTCCTGTTTCATCTGACGCCCTCGAAACAACACAGTTCCTGTTTCATCTGACGCCCGAGACACAACACAGTTCCTGTTTCATCTGACGCCCGCGAAACAACACAGTTCCTGTTTCATCTGACGCCCGAGACACAACACAGTTCCTGTTTCATCTGACGCACGCGAAACAACACAGTTCCTGTTTCATCTGATGCCCGAGACACAACACAGTTCCTGTTTCATCTGATGACCGAGACACAACACAGTTCCTTTTTCATCTGACGCCCGCGAAACAACACAGTTCCTGTTTCATCTGACGCCCGCGAAACAACACAGTTCCTGTTTCATCTGATGCCCGAGACACAACACAGTTCCTGTTTCATCTGATGCCCGAGACACAACACAGTTCCTGTTTCATCTGACGCCCGAGACACAACACAGTTCCTGTTTCATCTGACGCCCGCGAAACAACACAGTTCCTGTTTCATCTGACGCCCGAGACACAACACAGTTTCTGTTTCATTTGACGCCCGCGAAACAACACAGTTCCTGTTTCATCTGACGCCCGAGACACAACACAGTTCCTGTTTCATCTGACGCCCGCTAAACAACACAGTTCCTGTTTCATATGATGCCCGAGACACAACACAGTTCCTGTGTCATCTGATGCCCGAGACACAACACAGTTCCTGTTTCATCTGACGCCCGAGACACAACACAGTTCCTGTTTCATCTGACGCCCGCTAAACAACACAGTTCCTGTTTCATCTGACGCCCGCGAAACAACACAGTTCCTGTTTCATCTGATGCCCGAGACACAACACAGTTCCTGTTTCATCTGATGCCCGAGACACAACACAGTTCCTGTTTCATCTGACGCCCGAGACACAACACAGTTCCTGTTTCATCTGACGCCCGCGAAACAACACAGTTCCTGTTTCATCTGACGCCCGAGACACAACACAGTTTCTGTTTCATTTGACGCCCGCGAAACATCACAGTTCCTGTTTCATCTGACGCCCGAGACACAACACAGTTCCTGTTTCATCTGACGCCCGCTAAACAACACAGTTCCTGTTTCATCTGACGCCCGAGACACAACACAGTTCCTGTTTCATCTTACGCCCGCTAAACAACACAGTTCCTGTTTCATCTGACGCCCGAGACACAACACAGTTCCTGTTTCATCTGACGCCCGAGACACAACACAGTTCCTGTTTCATCTGACGCCCGCGAAACAACACAGTTCCTGTTTCATCTGACGCCCGAGACACAACACAGTTCCTGTTTCATCTGACGCCCGCGAAACAACACAGTTCCTGTTTCATCTGACGCCCGAGACACAACACAGTTCCTGTTTCATCTGACGCCCGCGAAACAACACAGTTCCTGTTTCATCTGACGCCCGAGACACAACACAGTTCCTGTTTCATCTGACGCCCGCTAAACAACACAGTTCCTGTTTCATCTGACGCCCGAGACACAACACAGTCCCTGTTTCATCTGACGCCCGCGAAACAACACAGCTCCTGTTTCATCTGACGCCCGAGACACAACACAGTTCCTGTTTCATCTGACGCCCGAGACACAACACAGTTCCTGTTTCATCTGACGCCCGCTAAACAACACAGTTCCTGTTTCATCTGACGCCCGAGACACAACACAGTTCCTGTTTCATCTGACGCCCGCGAAACAACACAGTTCCTGTTTCATCTGACGCCCGAGACACAACACAGTTCTTGTTTCATCTGACGCCCGCGAAACAACACAGTTCCTGTTTCATCTGATGCCCGAGACATAACACAGTTCCTGTTTCATCTGATGCCCGAGACACAACACAGTTCCTGTTTCATCTGACGCCCGCGAAACAACACAGTTCCTTTTTCATCTGACGCCCGAGACACAACACAGTTCCTGTTTCATCTGACGCCCACGAAACAACACAGTTCCTGTTTCATCTGACGACCGAGACACAATACAGTTCCTGTTTCATCTGACGCCCGCGAAACAACACAGTTCCTGTTTCATCTGACGCCCGAGACACAACACAGTTCCTGTTTCATCTGACGCCCTCGAAACAAAACAGTTCCTGTTTCATCTGACGCCCGAGACACAACACAGTTCCTGTTTCATCTGACGCCCGCGAAACAACACAGTTCCTGTTTAATCTGACGCCCGAGACACAACACAGTTCCTGTTTCATCTGACGCCCGCGAAACAACACAGTTCCTGTTTCATCTGATGCCCGAGACACAACACAGTTCCTGTTTCATCTGATGAACGAGACACAACACAGTTCCTTTTTCATCTGACGCCCGCGAAACAACACAGTTCCTGTTTCATCTGACGCCCGCGAAACAACACAGTTCCTGTTTCATCTGACGCCCGAGACACAATATAGTCCCTGTTTCATCTGACGCCCGCGAAACAACACAGTTCCTGTTTCATCTGACGCCCGAAACACAACACAGTTCCTGTTTCATCTGACGCCCGAGACACAACACAGTTCCTGTTTCATCTGACGCCCGCTAAACAATACAGTTCCTGTTTCATCTGACGCCCACGAAACAACACAGTTCCTGTTTCATCTGACGCCCGAGACACAATACAGTTCCTGTTTCATCTGACGCCCGCGAAACAACACAGTTCCTGTTTCATCTGACGCCCGAGACACAACACAGTTCCTGTTTCATCTGACGCCCTCGAAACAAAACAGTTCCTGTTTCATCTGACGCCCGAGACACAACACAGTTCCTGTTTCATCTGACGCCCGCGAAACAACACAGTTCCTGTTTCATCTGACGCCCGAGACACAACACAGTTCCTGTTTCATCTGACGCCCGCGAAACAACACAGTTCCTGTTTCATCTGATGCCCGAGACACAACACAGTTCCTGTTTCATCTGATGACCGAGACACAACACAGTTCCTTTTTCATCTGACGCCCGCGAAACAACACAGTTCCTGTTTCATCTGACGCCCGCGAAACAACACAGTTCCTGTTTCATCTGATGCCCGAGACACAACACAGTTCCTGTTTCATCTGATGCCCGAGACACAACACAGTTCCTGTTTCATCTGACGCCCGAGACACAACACAGTTCCTGTTTCATCTGACGCCCGCGAAACAACACAGTTCCTGTTTCATCTGACGCCCGAGACACAACACAGTTTCTGTTTCATTTGACGCCCGCGAAACAACACAGTTCCTGTTTCATCTGACGCCCGAGACACAACACAGTTCCTGTTTCATCTGACGCCCACTAAACAACACAGTTCCTGTTTCATCTGACGCCCGAGACACAACACAGTTCCTGTTTCATCTGACGCCCGCTAAACAACACAGTTCCTGTTTCATCTGACGCCCGAGACTCAACACAGTTCCTGTTTCATCTGACGCCCGAGACACAACACAGTTCCTGTTTCATCTGACGCCCGCGAAACAACACAGTTCCTGTTTCATCTGACGCCCGAGACACAACACAGTTCCTGTTTCATCTGACGCCCGCGAAACAACACAGTTCCTGTTTCATCTGACGCCCGAGACACAACACAGTTCCTGTTTCATCTGACGCCCGCGAAACAACACAGTTCCTGTTTCATCTGACGCCCGAGACACAACACAGTTCCTGTTTCATCTGACGCCCGCTAAACAACACAGTTCCTGTTTCATCTGACGCCCGAGACACAACACAGTCCCTGTTTCATCTGACGCCCGCGAAACAACACAGTTCCTGTTTCATCTGACGCCCGAGACACAACACAGTTCCTGTTTCATCTGACGCCCGCGAAACAACACAGTTCCTGTTTCATCTGATGCCCGAGACATAACACAGTTCCTGTTTCATCTGATGCCCGAGACACAACACAGTTCCTGTTTCATCTGACGCCCCCGAAACAACACAGTTCCTTTTTCATCTGACGCCCGAGACACAACACAGTTCCCGTTTCATCTGACGCCCACGAAACAACACAGTTCCTGTTTCATCTGTCGCCCGAGACACAATACAGTTCCCGTTTTATCTGACGCCCGCGAAACAACACAGTTCCTGTTTCATCTGAAGCCCGAGACACAACACAGTTCCTGTTTCATCTGACGCCCTCGAAACAACACAGTTCCTGTTTCATCTGACGCCCGAGACACAACACAGTTCCTGTTTCATCTGACGCCCGCGAAACAACACAGTTCCTGTTTCATCTGACGCCCGAGACACAACACAGTTCCTGTTTCATCTGACGCACGCGAAACAACACAGTTCCTGTTTCATCTGATGCCCGAGACACAACACAGTTCCTGTTTCATCTGATGACCGAGACACAACACAGTTCCTTTTTCATCTGACGCCCGCTAAACAACACAGTTCCTGTTTCATCTGACGCCCGAGACACAACACAGTTCCTGTTTCATCTGACGCCCGAGACACAACACAGTTCCTGTTTCATCTGACGCCCGCGAAACAACACAGTTCCTGTTTCATCTGACGCCCGAGACACAACACAGTTCCTGTTTCATCTGACGCCCGCGAAACAACACAGTTCCTGTTTCATCTGACGCCCGAGACACAACACAGTTCCTGTTTCATCTGACGCCCGCGAAACAACACAGTTCCTGTTTCATCTGACGCCCGAGACACAACACAGTTCCTGTTTCATCTGACGCCCGCTAAACAACACAGTTCCTGTTTCATCTGACGCCCGAGACACAACACAGTCCCTGTTTCATCTGACGCCCGCGAAACAACACAGTTCCTGTTTCATCTGACGCCCGAGACACAACACAGTTCCCGTTTCATCTGACGCCCGCGAAACAACACAGTTCCTGTTTCATCTGATGCCCGAGACATAACACAGTTCCTGTTTCATCTGATGCCCGAGACACAACACAGTTCCTGTTTCATCTGACGCCCCCGAAACAACACAGTTCCTTTTTCATCTGACGCCCGAGACACAACACAGTTCCTGTTTCATCTGACGCCTGAGACACAATACAGTTCCTATTTCATCTGACGCCCGCGAAACAACACAGTTCCTGTTTCATCTGAAGCCCGAGACACAACACAGTTCCTGTTTCATCTGACGCCCTCGCAACAACACAGTTCCTGTTTCATCTGACGCCCGAGACACAACACAGTTCCTGTTTCATCTGACGCCCGCGAAACAACACAGTTCCTGTTTCATCTGACGCCCGAGACACAACACAGTTCCTGTTTCATCTGACGCACGCGAAACAACACAGTTCCTGTTTCATCTGATGCCCGAGACACAACACAGTTCCTGTTTCATCTGATGACCGAGACACAACACAGTTCCTTTTTCATCTGACGCCCGCGAAACAACACAGTTCCTGTTTCATCTGACGCCCGCGAAACAACACAGTTCCTGTTTCATCTGATGCCCGAGACACAACACAGTTCCTGTTTCATCTGATGCCCGAGACACAACACATTTCCTGTTTCATCTGACGCCCGAGACACAACACATTTCCTGTGTCATCTGATACCCGAGACACAACACAGTTCCTGTTTCATCTGACGCCCGAGACACAACACAGTTCCTGTTTCATCTGACGCCCGCGAAACAACACAGTTCCTGTTTCATCTGACGCCCGAGACACAACACAGTTCCTGTTTCATCTGACGCCCGCGAAACAACACAGTTCCTGTTTCATCTGACGCCCGAGACACAACACAGTTCCTGTTTCATCTGACGCCCGCGAAACAACACAGTTCCTGTTTCATCTGACGCCCGAGACACAACACAGTTCCTGTTTCATCTGACGCCCGCTAAACAACACAGTTCCTGTTTCATCTGACGCCCGAGACACAACACCGTTCCTGTTTCATCTGACGCCCGCGAAACAACACAGTTCCTGTTTCATCTGACGCCCGAGACACAACACAGTTCCTGTTTCATCTGACGCACGCGAAACAACACAGTTCCTGTTTCATCTGATGCCCGAGACATAACACAGTTCCTGTTTCAACTGATGCCCGAGACACAACACAGTTCCTGTTTCATCTGACGCCCGCGAAACCACACAGTTCCTTTTTCATCTGACGCCCGAGACACAACACAGTTCCTGTTTCATCTGACGCCCACGAAACAACACAGTTCCTGTTTCATCTGACGCCCGAGACACAATACAGTTCCTGTTTCATCTGACGCCCGCGAAACAACACAGTTCCTGTTTCATCTGACGCCCGAGACACAACACAGTTCCTGTTTCATCTGACGCCCTCGAAACAAAACAGTTCCTGTTTCATCTGACGCCCGAGACACAACACAGTTCCTGTTTCATCTGACGCCCGCGAAACAACACAGTTCCTGTTTCATCTGACGCCCGAGACACAACACAGTTCCTGTTTCAGCTGACGCCCGCGAAACAACACAGTTCCTGTTTCATCTGATGCCCGAGACACAACACAGTTCCTGTTTCATCTGATGACCGAGACACAACACAGTTCCTTTTTCATCTGACGCCCGCGAAACAACACAGTTCCTGTTTCATCTGACGCCCGCGAAACAACACAGTTCCTGTTTCATCTGATGCCCGAGACACAACACAGTTCCTGTTTCATCTGATGCCCGAGACACAACACAGTTCCTGTTTCATCTGACGCCCGAGACACAACACAGTTCCTGTTTCATCTGACGCCCGCGAAACAACACAGTTCCTGTTTCATCTGACGCCCGAGACACAACACAGTTTCTGTTTCATTTGACGCCCGCGAAACAACACAGTTCCTGTTTCATCTGACGCCCGAGACACAACACAGTTCCTGTTTCATCTGACGCCCGCTAAACAACACAGTTCCTGTTTCATCTGACGCCCGAGACACAACACAGTTCTTGTTTCATCTGACGCCCGCTAAACAACACAGTTCCTGTTTCATCTGACGCCCGAGACACAACACAGTTCCTGTTTCATCTGACGCCCGAGACACAACACAGTTCCTGTTTCATCTGACGCCCGCGAAACAACACAGTTCCTGTTTCATCTGACGCCCGAGACACAACACAGTTCCTGTTTCATCTGACGCCCGCGAAACAACACAGTTCCTGTTTCATCTGACGCCCGAGACACAACACAGTTCCTGTTTCATCTGACGCCCGCGAAACAACACAGTTCCTGTTTCATCTGACGCCCGAGACACAACACAGTTCCTGTTTCATCTGACGCCCGCTAAACAACACAGTTCCTGTTTAATCTGACGCCCGAGACACAACACAGTCCCTGTTTCATCTGACGCCCGCGAAACAACACAGCTCCTGTTTCATCTGACGCCCGAGACACAACACAGTTCCTGTTTCATCTGACGCCCGAGACACAACACAGTTCCTGTTTCATCTGACGCCCGCTAAACAACACAGTTCCTGTTTCATCTGACGCCCGAGACACAACACAGTTCCTGTTTCATCTGACGCCCGCGAAACAACACAGTTCCTGTTTCATCTGACGCCCGAGACACAACACAGTTCCTGTTTCATCTGACGCCCGCGAAACAACACAGTTCCTGTTTCATCTGATGCCCGAGACATAACACAGTTCCTGTTTCGTCTGATGCCCGAGACACAACACAGTTCCTGTTTCATCTGACGCCCGCGAAACAACACAGTTCCTTTTTCATCTGACGCCCGAGACACAACACAGTTCCTGTTTCATCTGACGCCCACGAAACAACACAGTTCCTGTTTCATCTGACGCCCGAGACACAATACAGTTCCTGTTTCATCTGACGCCCGCGAAACAACACAGTTCCTGTTTCATCTGACGCCCGAGACACAACACAGTTCCTGTTTCATCTGACGCCCTCGAAACAAAACAGTTCCTGTTTCATCTGACGCCCGAGACACAACACAATTCCTGTTTCATCTGACGCCCGCGAAACAACACAGTTCCTGTTTCATCTGACGCCCGAGACACAACACAGTTCCTATTTCATCTGACGCCCGCGAAACAACACAGTTCCTGTTTCATCTGATGCCCGAGACACAACACAGTTCCTGTTTCATCTGATGACCGAGACACAACACAGTTCCTTTTTCATCTGACGCCCGCGAAACAACACAGTTCCTGTTTCATCTGACGCCCGCGAAACAACACAGTTCCTGTTTCATCTGACGCCCGAGACACAGAACAGTCCCTGTTTCATCTGACGCCCGCGAAACAACACAGTTCCTGTTTCATCTGACGCCCGAAACACAACACAGTTCCTGTTTCATCTGACGCCCGAGACACAACACAGTTCCTGTTTCATCTGACGCCCGCTAAACAACACAGTTCCTGTTTCATCTGACGCCCACGAAACAACACAGTTCCTGTTTCATCTGACGCCCGAGACACAATACAGTTCCTGTTTCATCTGACGCCCGCGAAACAACACAGTTCCTGTTTCATCTGACGCCCGAGACACAACACAGTTCCTGTTTCATCTGACGCCCTCGAAACAAAACAGTTCCTGTTTCATCTGACGCCCGAGACACAACACAGTTCCTGTTTCATCTGACGCCCGCGAAACAACACAGTTCCTGTTTCATCTGACGCCCGAGACACAACACAGTTCCTGTTTCATCTGACGCCCTGAAACAACACAGTTCCTGTTTCATCTGATGCCCGAGACACAACACAGTTCCTGTTTCATCTGATGACCGAGACACAACACAGTTCCTTTTTCATCTGACGCCCGCGAAACAACACAGTTCCTGTTTCATCTGACGCCCGCGAAACAACACAGTTCCTGTTTCATCTGATGCCCGAGACACAACACAGTTCCTGTTTCATCTGATGCCCGAGACACAACACAGTTCCTGTTTCATCTGACGCCCGAGACACAACACAGTTCCTGTTTCATCTGACGCCCGCGAAACAACACAGTTCCTGTTTCATCTGACGCCCGAGACACAACACAGTTCCTGTTTCATCTGACGCCCGCTAAACAACACAGTTCCTGTTTCATCTGACGCCCGAGACACAACACAGTTCCTGTTTCATCTGACGCCCGCTAAACAACACAGTTCCTGTTTCATCTGACGCCCGAGACACAACACAGTTCCTGTTTCATCCGACGCCCGAGACACAACACAGTTCCTGTTTCATCTGACGCCCGCGAAACAACACAGTTCCTGTTTCATCTGACGCCCGAGACACAACACAGTTCCTGTTTCATCTGACGCCCGAGACACAACACAGTTCCTGTTTCATCTGACGCCCGCGAAACAACACAGTTCCTGTTTCATCTGACGCCCGAGACACAACACAGTTCCTGTTTCATCTAACGCCCGAGACACAACACAGTTCCTGTTTCATCTGACGCCCGCGAAACAACACAGTTCCTGTTTCATCTGACGCCCGAGACACAACACAGTTCCTGTTTCATCTGACGCCCGCTAAACAACACAGTTCCTGTTTCATCTGACGCCCGAGACACAACACAGTTGCTGTTTCATCTGACGCCCGCTAAACAACACAGTTCCTGTTTCATCTGACGCCCGAGACACAACACAGTTCCTGTTTCATCTGACGCCCGAGACACAACACAGTTCCTGTGTCATCTGACGCCCGCGAAACAACACAGTTCCTGTTTCATCTGACGCCCGAGACACAACACAGTTCCTGTTTCATCTGACGCCCGCGAAACAACACAGTTCCTGTTTCATCTGACGCCTGAGACACAACACAGTTCCTGTTTCATCTGACGCCCGCGAAACAACACAGTTCCTGTTTCATCTGACGACCGAGACACAACACAGTTCCTGTTTCATCTGACGCCCGCTAAACAACACAGTTCCTGTTTCATCTGACGCAAGAGACACAACACAGTTCCTGTTTCATCTGACGCCCGCGAAACAACACAGTTCCTGTTTCATCTGACGCCCGAGACACAACACAGTTCCTGTTTCATCTGACGCCCGCGAAACAACACAGTTCCTGTTTCATCTGATGCCCGAGACATAACACAGTTCCTGTTTCATCTGATGCCCGAGTCACAACACAGTTCCTGTTTCATCTGACGCCCGCGAAACAACACAGTTCCTTTTTCATCTGACGCCCGAGACACAACACAGTTCCTGTTTCATCTGACGCCCACGAAACAACACAGTTCCTGTTTCATCTGACGCCCGAGACACAATACAGTTCCTGTTTCATCTGACGCCCGCGAAACAACACAGTTCCTGTTTCATCTGACGCCCGAGACACAACACAGTTCCTGTTTCATCTGACGCCCTCGAAACAGAACAGTTCCTGTTTCATCTGACGCCCGAGACACAACACAGTTCCTGTTTCATCTGACGCCCGCGAAACAACACAGTTCCTGTTTCATCTGACGCCCGAGACACAACACAGTTCCTGTTTCATCTGACGCCCGCGAAACAACACAGTTCCTGTTTCATCTGATGCCCGAGACACAACACGGTTCCTGTTTCATCTGACGCCCGAGACACAACACAGTTCCTGTTTCATCTGACGCCCGCTAAACAACACAGTTCCTGTTTCATCTGACGCCCGAGACACAACACAGTTCCTGTTTCATCTGACGCCCGCGAAACAACACAGTTCCTGTTTCATCTGACGCCCGAGACACAACACAGTTCCTGTTTCATCTGACGCCCGCGAAACAACACAGTTCCTGTTTCATCTGACGCCCGAGACACAACACAGTTCCTGTTTCATCTGACGCCCGCGAAACAACACAGTTCCTGTTTCATCTGACGCCCGAGACACAACACAGTTCCTGTTTCATCTGACGCCCGCTAAACAACACAGTTCCTGTTTCATCTGACGCCCGAGACACAACACAGTTCCTGTTTCATCTGACGCCCGCTAAACAACACAGTTCCTGTTTCATCTGACGCCCGAGACACAACACAGTTCCTGTTTCATCTGACGCCCGAGACACAACACAGTTCCTGTTTCATCTGACGCCCGCGAAACAACACAGTTCCTGTTTCATCTGACGCCCGAGACACAACACAGTTCCTGTTTCATCTGACGCCCGCGAAACAACACAGTTCCTGTTTCATCTGACGCCCGAGACACAACACAGTTCCTGTTTCATCTGACGCCCGCGAAACAACACAGTTCCTGTTTCATCTGACGCCCGAGACACAACACAGTTCCTGTTTCATCTGACGCCCGCTAAACAACACAGTTCCTGTTTCATCTGACGCCCGAGACACAACACAGTTCCTGTTTCATCTGACGCCCGCGAAACAACACAGTTCCTGTTTCATCTGACGCCCGAGACACAACACAGTTCCTGTTTCATCTGACGCCCGCGAAACAACACAGTTCCTGTTTCATCTGATGCCCGAGACATAACACAGTTCCTGTTTCATCTGATGCCCGAGACACAACACAGTTCCTGTTTCATCTGACGCCCGCGAAACAACACAGTTCCTTTTTCATCTGACGCCCGAGACACAACACAGTTCCTGTTTCATCTGACGCCCACGAAACAACACAGTTCCTGTTTCATCTGACGCCCGAGACACAATACAGTTCCTGTTTCATCTGACGCCCGCGAAACAACACAGTTCCTGTTTCATCTGACGCCCGAGACAAAACACAGTTCCTGTTTCATCTGACGCCCTCGAAACAAAACAGTTCCTGTTTCATCTGACGCCCGAGACACAACACAGTTCCTGTTTCATCTGACGCCCGCGAAACAACACAGTTCCTATTTCATCTGACGCCCGAGACACAACACAGTTCCTGTTTCATCTGACGCCCGCGAAACAACACAGTTCCTGTTTCATCTGATGCCCGAGACACAACACAGTTCCTGTTTCATCTGATGACCGAGACACAACACAGTTCCTATTTCATCTGACGCCCGAGACACAACACAGTTCCTGTTTCATCTGACGCCCGCTAAACAACACAGTTCCTGTTTCATCTGACGCCCGAGACACAACACAGTTCCTGTTTCATCTGACGCCCGCGAAACAACACAGTTCCTGTTTCATCTGACGCCCGAGACACAACACAGTTCCTGTTTCATCTGACGCCCGCGAAACAACACAGTTCCTGTTTCATCTGACGCCCGAGACACAACACAGTTCCTGTTTCATCTGACGCCCGCGAAACAACACAGTTCCTGTTTCATCTGACGCCCGAGACACAACACAGTTCCTGTTTCATCTGACGCCCGCTAAACAACACAGTTCCTGTTTCATCTGACGCCCGAGACACAACACAGTTCCTGTTTCATCTGACGCCCGCTAAACAACACAGTTCCTGTTTCATCTGACGCCCGAGACACAACACAGTTCCTGTTTCATCTGACGCCCGAGACACAACACAGTTCCTGTTTCATCTGACGCCCGCGAAACAACACAGTTCCTGTTTCATCTGACGCCCGAGACACAACACAGTTCCTGTTTCATCTGACGCCCGCGAAACAACACAGTTCCTGTTTCATCTGACGCCCGAGACACAACACAGTTCCTGTTTCATCTGACGCCCGCGAAACAACACAGTTCCTGTTTCATCTGACGCCCGAGACACAACACAGTTCCTGTTTCATCTGACGCCCGCTAAACAACACAGTTCCTGTTTCATCTGACGCCCGAGACACAACACAGTTCCTGTTTCATCTGACGCCCGCGAAACAACACAGTTCCTGTTTCATCTGACGCCCGAGACACAACACAGTTCCTGTTTCATCTGACGCCCGCGAAACAACACAGTTCCTGTTTCATCTGATGCCCGAGACATAACACAGTTCCTGTTTCATCTGATGCCCGAGACACAACACAGTTCCTGTTTCATCTGACGCCCGCGAAACAACACAGTTCCTTTTTCATCTGACGCCCGAGACACAACACAGTTCCTGTTTCATCTGACGCCCACGAAACAACACAGTTCCTGTTTCATCTGACGCCCGAGACACAATACAGTTCCTGTTTCATCTGACGCCCGCGAAACAACACAGTTCCTGTTTCATCTGACGCCCGAGACACAACACAGTTCCTGTTTCATCTGACGCCCTCGAAACAAAACAGTTCCTGTTTCATCTGACGCCCGAGACACAACACAGTTCCTGTTTCATCTGACGCCCGCGAAACAACACAGTTCCTGTTTCATCTGACGCCCGAGACACAACACAGTTCCTGTTTCAGCTGACGCCCGCGAAACAACACAGTTCCTGTTTCATCTGATGCCCGAGACACAACACAGTTCCTGTTTCATCTGATGACCGAGACACAACACAGTTCCTGTTTCATCTGATGCCCGAGACACAACACAGTTCCTGTTTCATCTGATGACCGAGACACAACACAGTTCCTTTTTCATCTGACGCCCGCGAAACAACACAGTTCCTGTTTCATCTGACGCCCGCGAAACAACACAGTTCCTGTTTCATCTGACGCCCGAGACACAACACAGTTCCTGTTTCATCTGACGCCCGCTAAACAACACAGTTCCTGTTTCATCTGACGCCCGAGACACAACACCGTTCCTGTTTCATCTGACGCCCGCGAAACAACACAGTTCCTGTTTCATCTGACGCCCGAGACACAACACAGTTCCTGTTTCATCTGACGCACGCGAAACAACACAGTTCCTGTTTCATCTGATGCCCGAGACATAACACAGTTCCTGTTTCAACTGATGCCCGAGACACAACACAGTTCCTGTTTCATCTGACGCCCGCGAAACCACACAGTTCCTTTTTCATCTGACGCCCGAGACACAACACAGTTCCTGTTTCATCTGACGCCCACGAAACAACACAGTTCCTGTTTCATCTGACGCCCGAGACACAATACAGTTCCTGTTTCATCTGACGCCCGCGAAACAACACAGTTCCTGTTTCATCTGACGCCCGAGACACAACACAGTTCCTGTTTCATCTGACGCCCTCGAAACAAAACAGTTCCTGTTTCATCTGACGCCCGAGACACAACACAGTTCCTGTTTCATCTGACGCCCGCGAAACAACACAGTTCCTGTTTCATCTGACGCCCGAGACACAACACAGTTCCTGTTTCAGCTGACGCCCGCGAAACAACACAGTTCCTGTTTCATCTGATGCCCGAGACACAACACAGTTCCTGTTTCATCTGATGACCGAGACACAACACAGTTCCTTTTTCATCTGACGCCCGCGAAACAACACAGTTCCTGTTTCATCTGACGCCCGCGAAACAACACAGTTCCTGTTTCATCTGATGCCCGAGACACAACACAGTTCCTGTTTCATCTGATGCCCGAGACACAACACAGTTCCTGTTTCATCTGACGCCCGAGACACAACACAGTTCCTGTTTCATCTGACGCCCGCGAAACAACACAGTTCCTGTTTCATCTGACGCCCGAGACACAACACAGTTTCTGTTTCATTTGACGCCCGCGAAACAACACAGTTCCTGTTTCATCTGACGCCCGAGACACAACACAGTTCCTGTTTCATCTGACGCCCGCTAAACAACACAGTTCCTGTTTCATCTGACGCCCGAGACACAACACAGTTCCTGTTTCATCTGACGCCCGCTAAACAACACAGTTCCTGTTTCATCTGACGCCCGAGACACAACACAGTTCCTGTTTCATCTGACGCCCGAGACACAACACAGTTCCTGTTTCATCTGACGCCCGCGAAACAACACAGTTCCTGTTTCATCTGACGCCCGAGACACAACACAGTTCCTGTTTCATCTGACGCCCGCGAAACAACACAGTTCCTGTTTCATCTGACGCCCGAGACACAACACAGTTCCTGTTTCATCTGACGCCCGCGAAACAACACAGTTCCTGTTTCATCTGACGCCCGAGACACAACACAGTTCCTGTTTCATCTGACGCCCGCTAAACAACACAGTTCCTGTTTAATCTGACGCCCGAGACACAACACAGTCCCTGTTTCATCTGACGCCCGCGAAACAACACAGCTCCTGTTTCATCTGACGCCCGAGACACAACACAGTTCCTGTTTCATCTGACGCCCGAGACACAACACAGTTCCTGTTTCATCTGACGCCCGCTAAACAACACAGTTCCTGTTTCATCTGACGCCCGAGACACAACACAGTTCCTGTTTCATCTGACGCCCGCGAAACAACACAGTTCCTGTTTCATCTGACGCCCGAGACACAACACAGTTCCTGTTTCATCTGACGCCCGCGAAACAACACAGTTCCTGTTTCATCTGATGCCCGAGACATAACACAGTTCCTGTTTCGTCTGATGCCCGAGACACAACACAGTTCCTGTTTCATCTGACGCCCGCGAAACAACACAGTTCCTTTTTCATCTGACGCCCGAGACACAACACAGTTCCTGTTTCATCTGACGCCCACGAAACAACACAGTTCCTGTTTCATCTGACGCCCGAGACACAATACAGTTCCTGTTTCATCTGACGCCCGCGAAACAAAACAGTTCCTGTTTCATCTGACGCCCGAGACACAACACAGTTCCTGTTTCATCTGACGCCCTCGAAACAAAACAGTTCCTGTTTCATCTGACGCCCGAGACACAACACAATTCCTGTTTCATCTGACGCCCGCGAAACAACACAGTTCCTGTTTCATCTGACGCCCGAGACACAACACAGTTCCTATTTCATCTGACGCCCGCGAAACAACACAGTTCCTGTTTCATCTGATGCCCGAGACACAACACAGTTCCTGTTTCATCTGATGACCGAGACACAACACAGTTCCTTTTTCATCTGACGCCCGCGAAACAACACAGTTCCTGTTTCATCTGACGCCCGCGAAACAACACAGTTCCTGTTTCATCTGACGCCCGAGACACAGAACAGTCCCTGTTTCATCTGACGCCCGCGAAACAACACAGTTCCTGTTTCATCTGACGCCCGAAACACAACACAGTTCCTGTTTCATCTGACGCCCGAGACACAACACAGTTCCTGTTTCATCTGACGCCCGCTAAACAACACAGTTCCTGTTTCATCTGACGCCCACGAAACAACACAGTTCCTGTTTCATCTGACGCCCGAGACACAATACAGTTCCTGTTTCATCTGACGCCCGCGAAACAACACAGTTCCTGTTTCATCTGACGCCCGAGACACAACACAGTTCCTGTTTCATCTGACGCCCTCGAAACAAAACAGTTCCTGTTTCATCTGACGCCCGAGACACAACACAGTTCCTGTTTCATCTGACGCCCGCGAAACAACACAGTTCCTGTTTCATCTGACGCCCGAGACACAACACAGTTCCTGTTTCATCTGACGCCCTGAAACAACACAGTTCCTGTTTCATCTGATGCCCGAGACACAACACAGTTCCTGTTTCATCTGATGACCGAGACACAACACAGTTCCTTATTCATCTGACGCCCGCGAAACAACACAGTTCCTGTTTCATCTGACGCCCGCGAAACAACACAGTTCCTGTTTCATCTGATGCCCGAGACACAACACAGTTCCTGTTTCATCTGATGCCCGAGACACAACACAGTTCCTGTTTCATCTGACGCCCGAGACACAACACAGTTCCTGTTTCATCTGACGCCCGCGAAACAACACAGTTCCTGTTTCATCTGACGCCCGAGACACAACACAGTTTCTGTTTCATTTGACGCCCGCGAAACAACACAGTTCCTGTTTCATCTGACGCCCGAGACACAACACAGTTCCTGTTTCATCTGACGCCCGCTAAACAACACAGTTCCTGTTTCATCTGACGCCCGAGACACAACACAGTTCCTGTTTCATCTGACGCCCGCTAAACAACACAGTTCCTGTTTCATCTGACGCCCGAGACACAACACAGTTCCTGTTTCATCCGACGCCCGAGACACAACACAGTTCCTGTTTCATCTGACGCCTGAGACACAACACAGTTCCTGTTTCATCTGACGCCCGCGAAACAACACAGTTCCTGTTTCATCTGACGCCCGAGACACAACACAGTTCCTGTTTCATCTGACGCCCGCGAAACAACACAGTTCCTGTTTCATCTGACGCCCGAGACACAACACAGTTCCTGTTTCATCTGACGCCCGCGAAACAACACAGTTCCTGTTTCATCTGATGCCCGAGACATAACACAGTTCCTGTTTCATCTGATGCCCGAGTCACAACACAGTTCCTGTTTCATCTGACGCCCGCGAAACAACACAGTTCCTTTTTCATCTGACGCCCGAGACACAACACAGTTCCTGTTTCATCTGACGCCCACGAAACAACACAGTTCCTGTTTCATCTGACGCCCGAGACACAATACAGTTCCTGTTTCATCTGACGCCCGCGAAACAACACAGTTCCTGTTTCATCTGACGCCCGAGACACAACACAGTTCCTGTTTCATCTGACGCCCTCGAAACAAAACAGTTCCTGTTTCATCTGACGCCCGAGACACAACACAGTTCCTGTTTCATCTGACGCCCGCGAAACAACACAGTTCCTGTTTCATCTGACGCCCGAGACACAACACAGTTCCTGTTTCATCTGACGCCCGCGAAACAACACAGTTCCTGTTTCATCTGATGCCCGAGACACAACACGGTTCCTGTTTCATCTGACGCCCGAGACACAACACAGTTCCTGTTTCATCTGACGCCCGCTAAACAACACAGTTCCTGTTTCATCTGACGCCCGAGACACAACACAGTTCCTGTTTCATCTGACGCCCGCGAAACAACACAGTTCCTGTTTCATCTGACGCCCGAGACACAACACAGTTCCTGTTTCATCTGACGCCCGCGAAACAACACAGTTCCTGTTTCATCTGACGCCCGAGACACAACACAGTTCCTGTTTCATCTGACGCCCGCGAAACAACACAGTTCCTGTTTCATCTGACGCCCGAGACACAACACAGTTCCTGTTTCATCTGACGCCCGCTAAACAACACAGTTCCTGTTTCATCTGACGCCCGAGACACAACACAGTTCCTTTTTCATCTGACGCCCGCTAAACAACACAGTTCCTGTTTCATCTGACGCCCGAGACACAACACAGTTCCTGTTTCATCTGACGCCCGAGACACAACACAGTTCCTGTTTCATCTGACGCCCGCGAAACAACACAGTTCCTGTTTCATCTGACGCCCGAGACACAACACAGTTCCTGTTTCATCTGACGCCCGCGAAACAACACAGTTCCTGTTTCATCTGACGCCCGAGACACAACACAGTTCCTGTTTCATCTGACGCCCGCGAAACAACACAGTTCCTGTTTCATCTGACGCCCGAGACACAACACAGTTCCTGTTTCATCTGACGCCCGCTAAACAACACAGTTCCTGTTTCATCTGACGCCCGAGACACAACACAGTTCCTGTTTCATCTGACGCCCGCGAAACAACACAGTTCCTGTTTCATCTGACGCCCGAGACACAACACAGTTCCTGTTTCATCTGACGCCCGCGAAACAACACAGTTCCTGTTTCATCTGATGCCCGAGACATAACACAGTTCCTGTTTCATCTGATGCCCGAGACACAACACAGTTCCTGTTTCATCTGACGCCCGCGAAACAACACAGTTCCTTTTTCATCTGACGCCCGAGACACAACACAGTTCCTGTTTCATCTGACGCCCACGAAACAACACAGTTCCTGTTTCATCTGACGCCCGAGACACAATACAGTTCCTGTTTCATCTGACGCCCGCGAAACAACACAGTTCCTGTTTCATCTGACGCCCGAGACACAACACAGTTCCTGTTTCATCTGACGCCCTCGAAACAAAACAGTTCCTGTTTCATCTGACGCCCGAGACACAACACAGTTCCTGTTTCATCTGACGCCCGCGAAACAACACAGTTCCTATTTCATCTGACGCCCGAGACACAACACAGTTCCTGTTTCATCTGACGCCCGCGAAACAACACAGTTCCTGTTTCATCTGATGCCCGAGACACAACACAGTTCCTGTTTCATCTGATGACCGAGACACAACACAGTTCCTATTTCATCTGACGCCCGAGACACAACACAGTTCCTGTTTCATCTGACGCCCGCTAAACAACACAGTTCCTGTTTCATCTGACGCCCGAGACACAACACAGTTCCTGTTTCATCTGACGCCCGCGAAACAACACAGTTCCTGTTTCATCTGACGCCCGAGACACAACACAGTTCCTGTTTCATCTGACGCCCGCGAAACAACACAGTTCCTGTTTCATCTGACGCCCGAGACACAACACAGTTCCTGTTTCATCTGACGCCCGCGAAACAACACAGTTCCTGTTTCATCTGACGCCCGAGACACAACACAGTTCCTGTTTCATCTGACGCCCGCTAAACAACACAGTTCCTGTTTCATCTGACGCCCGAGACACAACACAGTTCCTGTTTCATCTGACGCCCGCTAAACAACACAGTTCCTGTTTCATCTGACGCCCGAGACACAACACAGTTCCTGTTTCATCTGACGCCCGAGACACAACACAGTTCCTGTTTCATCTGACGCCCGCGAAACAACACAGTTCCTGTTTCATCTGACGCCCGAGACACAACACAGTTCCTGTTTCATCTGACGCCCGCGAAACAACACAGTTCCTGTTTCATCTGACGCCCGAGACACAACACAGTTCCTGTTTCATCTGACGCCCGCGAAACAACACAGTTCCTGTTTCATCTGACGCCCGAGACACAACACAGTTCCTGTTTCATCTGACGCCCGCTAAACAACACAGTTCCTGTTTCATCTGACGCCCGAGACACAACACAGTTCCTGTTTCATCTGACGCCCGCGAAACAACACAGTTCCTGTTTCATCTGACGCCCGAGACACAACACAGTTCCTGTTTCATCTGACGCCCGCGAAACAACACAGGTCCTGTTTCATCTGATGCCCGAGACATAACACAGTTCCTGTTTCATCTGATGCCCGAGACACAACACAGTTCCTGTTTCATCTGACGCCCGCGAAACAACACAGTTCCTTTTTCATCTGACGCCCGAGACACAACACAGTTCCTGTTTCATCTGACGCCCACGAAACAACACAGTTCCTGTTTCATCTGACGCCCGAGACACAATACAGTTCCTGTTTCATCTGACGCCCGCGAAACAACACAGTTCCTGTTTCATCTGACGCCCGAGACACAACACAGTTCCTGTTTCATCTGACGCCCTCGAAACAAAACAGTTCCTGTTTCATCTGACGCCCGAGACACAACACAGTTCCTGTTTCATCTGACGCCCGCGAAACAACACAGTTCCTGTTTCATCTGACGCCCGAGACACAACACAGTTCCTGTTTCAGCTGACGCCCGCGAAACAACACAGTTCCTGTTTCATCTGATGCCCGAGACACAACACAGTTCCTGTTTCATCTGATGACCGAGACACGACACAGTTCCTTTTTCATCTGACGCCCGCGAAACAACACAGTTCCTGTTTCATCTGACGCCCGCGAAACAACACAGTTCCTGTTTCATCTGATGCCCGAGACACAACACAGTTCCTGTTTCATCTGATGCCCGAGACACAACACAGTTCCTGTTTCATCTGACGCCCGAGACACAACACAGTTCCTGTTTCATCTGACCCCCGCGAAACAACACAGTTCCTGTTTCATCTGACGCCCGAGACACAACACAGTTTCTGTTTCATTTGACGCCCGCGAAACAACACAGTTCCTGTTTCATCTGACGCCCGAGACACAACACAGTTCCTGTTTCATCTGACGCCCGCTAAACAACACAGTTCCTGTTTCATCTGACGCCCGAGACACAACACAGTTCCTGTTTCATCTGACGCCCGCTAAACAACACAGTTCCTGTTTCATCTGACGCCCGAGACACAACACAGTTCCTGTTTCATCTGACGCCCGAGACACAACACAGTTCCTGTTTCATCTGACGCCCGCGAAACAACACAGTTCCTGTTTCATCTGACGCCCGAGACACAACACAGTTCCTGTTTCATCTGACGCCCGCGAAACAACACAGTTCCTGTTTCATCTGACGCCCGAGACACAACACAGTTCCTGTTTCATCTGACGCCCGAGACACAACACAGTTCCTGTTTCATCTGACGCCCGAGACACAACACAGTTCCTGTTTCATCTGACGCCCGCTAAACAACACAGTTCCTGTTTAATCTGACGCCCGAGACACAACACAGTCCCTGTTTCATCTGACGCCCGCGAAACAACACAGCTCCTGTTTCATCTGACGCCCGAGACACAACACAGTTCCTGTTTCATCTGACGCCCGAGACACAACACAGTTCCTGTTTCATCTGACGCCCGCTAAACAACACAGTTCCTGTTTCATCTGACGCCCGAGACACAACACAGTTCCTGTTTCATCTGACGCCCGCGAAACAACACAGTTCCTGTTTCATCTGACGCCCGAGACACAACACAGTTCCTGTTTCATCTGACGCCCGCGAAACAACACAGTTCCTGTTTCATCTGATGCCCGAGACATAACACAGTTCCTGTTTCGTCTGATGCCCGAGACACAACACAGTTCCTGTTTCATCTGACGCCCGCGAAACAACACAGTTCCTTTTTCATCTGACGCCCGAGACACAACACAGTTCCTGTTTCATCTGACGCCCACGAAACAACACAGTTCCTGTTTCATCTGACGCCCGAGACACAATACAGTTCCTGTTTCATCTGACGCCCGCGAAACAACACAGTTCCTGTTTCATCTGACGCCCGAGACACAACACAGTTCCTGTTTCATCTGACGCCCTCGAAACAAAACAGTTCCTGTTTCATCTGACGCCCGAGACACAACACAATTCCTGTTTCATCTGACGCCCGCGAAACAACACAGTTCCTGTTTCATCTGACGCCCGAGACACAACACAGTTCCTATTTCATCTGACGCCCGCGAAACAACACAGTTCCTGTTTCATCTGATGCCCGAGACACAACACAGTTCCTGTTTCATCTGATGACCGAGACACAACACAGTTCCTTTTTCATCTGACGCCCGCGAAACAACACAGTTCCTGTTTCATCTGACGCCCGCGAAACAACACAGTTCCTGTTTCATCTGACGCCCGAGACACAGAACAGTCCCTGTTTCATCTGACGCCCGCGAAACAACACAGTTCCTGTTTCATCTGACGCCCGAAACACAACACAGTTCCTGTTTCATCTGACGCCCGAGACACAACACAGTTCCTGTTTCATCTGACGCCCGCTAAACAACACAGTTCCTGTTTCATCTGACGCCCACGAAACAACACAGTTCCTGTTTCATCTGACGCCCGAGACACAATACAGTTCCTGTTTCATCTGACGCCCGCGAAACAACACAGTTCCTGTTTCATCTGACGCCCGAGACACAACACAGTTCCTGTTTCATCTGACGCCCTCGAAACAAAACAGTTCCTGTTTCATCTGACGCCCGAGACACAACACAGTTCCTGTTTCATCTGACGCCCGCGAAACAACACAGTTCCTGTTTCATCTGACGCCCGAGACACAACACAGTTCCTGTTTCATCTGACGCCCTGAAACAACACAGTTCCTGTTTCATCTGATGCCCGAGACACAACACAGTTCCTGTTTCATCTGATGACCGAGACACAACACAGTTCCTTTTTCATCTGACGCCCGCGAAACAACACAGTTCCTGTTTCATCTGACGCCCGCGAAACAACACAGTTCCTGTTTCATCTGATGCCCGAGACACAACACAGTTCCTGTTTCATCTGATGCCCGAGACACAACACAGTTCCTGTTTCATCTGACGCCCGAGACACAACACAGTTCCTGTTTCATCTGACGCCCGCGAAACAACACAGTTCCTGTTTCATCTGACGCCCGAGACACAACACAGTTTCTGTTTCATTTGACGCCCGCGAAACAACACAGTTCCTGTTTCATCTGACGCCCGAGACACAACACAGTTCCTGTTTCATCTGACGCCCGCTAAACAACACAGTTCCTGTTTCATCTGACGCCCGAGACACAACACAGTTCCTGTTTCATCTGACGCCCGCTAAACAACACAGTTCCTGTTTCATCTGACGCCCGAGACACAACACAGTTCCTGTTTCATCCGACGCCCGAGACACAACACAGTTCCTGTTTCATCTGACGCCCGCGAAACAACACAGTTCCTGTTTCATCTGACGCCCGAGACACAACACAGTTCCTGTTTCATCTGACGCCCGAGACACAACACAGTTCCTGTTTCATCTGACGCCCGCGAAACAACACAGTTCCTGTTTCATCTGATGACCGAGACACAACACAGTTCCTTTTTCATCTGACGCCCGCGAAACAACACAGTTCCTGTTTCATCTGACGCCCGCGAAACAACACAGTTCCTGTTTCATCTGATGCCCGAGACACAACACAGTTCCTGTTTCATCTGATGCCCGAGACACAACACAGTTCCTGTTTCATCTGACGCCCGAGACACAACACAGTTCCTGTTTCATCTGACGCCCGCGAAACAACACAGTTCCTGTTTCATCTGACGCCCGAGACACAACACAGTTTCTGTTTCATCTGATGACCGAGACACAACACAGTTCCTTTTTCATCTGACGCCCGCGAAACAACACAGTTCCTGTTTCATCTGACGCCCGCGAAACAACACAGTTCCTGTTTCATCTGATGCCCGAGACACAACACAGTTCCTGTTTCATCTGATGCCCGAGACACAACACAGTTCCTGTTTCATCTGACGCCCGAGACACAACACAGTTCCTGTTTCATCTGACGCCCGCGAAACAACACAGTTCCTGTTTCATCTGACGCCCGAGACACAACACAGTTTCTGTTTCATTTGACGCCCGCGAAACAACACAGTTCCTGTTTCATCTGACGCCCGAGACACAACACAGTTCCTGTTTCATCTGACGCCCGCTAAACAACACAGTTCCTGTTTCATCTGACGCCCGAGACACAACACAGTTCCTGTTTCATCTGACGCCCGCTAAACAACACAGTTCCTGTTTCATCTGACGCCCGAGACACAACAAAGTTCCTGTTTCATCTGACGCCCGAGACACAACACAGTTCCTGTTTCATCTGACGCCCGCGAAACAACACAGTTCCTGTTTCATCTGACGCCCGAGACACAACACAGTTCCTGTTTCATCTGACGCCCGCGAAACAACACAGTTCCTGTTTCATCTGACGCCCGAGACACAACACAGTTCCTGTTTCATCTGACGCCCGCGAAACAACACAGTTCCTGTTTCATCTGACGCCTGAGACACAACACAGTTCCTGTTTCATCTGACGCCCGCTAAACAACACAGTTCCTGTTTAATCTGACGCCCGAGACACAACACAGTCCCTGTTTCATCTGACGCCCGCGAAACAACACCGCTCCTGTTTCATCTGACGCCCGAGACACAACACAGTTCCTGTTTCATCTGACGCCCGAGACACAACACAGTTCCTGTTTCATCTGACGCCCGCTAAACAACACAGTTCCTGTTTCATCTGACGCCCGAGACACAACACAGTTCCTGTTTCATCTGACGCCCGCGAAACAACACAGTTCCTGTTTCATCTGACGCCCGAGACACAACACAGTTCCTGTTTCATCTGACGCCCGCGAAACAACACAGTTCCTGTTTCATCTGATGCCCGAGACATAACACAGTTCCTGTTTCGTCTGATGCCCGAGACACAACACAGTTCCTGTTTCATCTGACGCCCGCGAAACAACACAGTTCCTTTTTCATCTGACGCCCGAGACACAACACAGTTCCTGTTTCATCTGACGCCCACGAAACAACACAGTTCCTGTTTCATCTGACGCCCGAGACACAATACAGTTCCTGTTTCATCTGACGCCCGCGAAACAACACAGTTCCTGTTTCATCTGACGCCCGAGACACAACACAGTTCCTGTTTCATCTGACGCCCTCGAAACAAAACAGTTCCTGTTTCATCTGACGCCCGAGACACAACACAATTCCTGTTTCATCTGACGCCCGCGAAACAACACAGTTCCTGTTTCATCTGACGCCCGAGACACAACACAGTTCCTATTTCATCTGACGCCCGCGAAACAACACAGTTCCTGTTTCATCTGATGCCCGAGACACAACACAGTTCCTGTTTCATCTGATGACCGAGACACAACACAGTTCCTTTTTCATCTGACGCCCGCGAAACAACACAGTTCCTGTTTCATCTGACGCCCGCGAAACAACACAGTTCCTGTTTCATCTGACGCCCGAGACACAGAACAGTCCCTGTTTCATCTGACGCCCGCGAAACAACACAGTTCCTGTTTCATCTGACGCCCGAAACACAACACAGTTCCTGTTTCATCTGACGCCCGAGACACAACACAGTTCCTGTTTCATCTGACGCCCGCTAAACAACACAGTTCCTGTTTCATCTGACGCCCACGAAACAACACAGTTCCTGTTTCATCTGACGCCCGAGACACAATACAGTTCCTGTTTCATCTGACGCCCGCGAAACAACACAGTTCCTGTTTCATCTGACGCCCGAGACACAACACAGTTCCTGTTTCATCTGACGCCCTCGAAACAAAACAGTTCCTGTTTCATCTGACGCCCGAGACACAACACAGTTCCTGTTTCATCTGACGCCCGCGAAACAACACAGTTCCTGTTTCATCTGACGCCCGAGACACAACACAGTTCCTGTTTCATCTGACGCCCTGAAACAACACAGTTCCTGTTTCATCTGATGCCCGAGACACAACACAGTTCCTGTTTCATCTGATGACCGAGACACAACACAGTTCCTTTTTCATCTGACGCCCGCGAAACAACACAGTTCCTGTTTCATCTGACGCCCGCGAAACAACACAGTTCCTGTTTCATCTGATGCCCGAGACACAACACAGTTCCTGTTTCATCTGATGCCCGAGACACAACACAGTTCCTGTTTCATCTGACGCCCGAGACACAACACAGTTCCTGTTTCATCTGACGCCCGCGAAACAACACAGTTCCTGTTTCATCTGACGCCCGAGACACAACACAGTTTCTGTTTCATTTGACGCCCGCGAAACAACACAGTTCCTGTTTCATCTGACGCCCGAGACACAACACAGTTCCTGTTTCATCTGACGCCCGCTAAACAACACAGTTCCTGTTTCATCTGACGCCCGAGACACAACACAGTTCCTGTTTCATCTGACGCCCGCTAAACAACACAGTTCCTGTTTCATCTGACGCCCGAGACACAACACAGTTCCTGTTTCATCCGACGCCCGAGACACAACACAGTTCCTGTTTCATCTGACGCCCGCGAAACAACACAGTTCCTGTTTCATCTGACGCCCGAGACACAACACAGTTCCTGTTTCATCTGACGCCCGAGACACAACACAGTTCCTGTTTCATCTGACGCCCGCGAAACAACACAGTTCCTGTTTCATCTGACGCCCGAGACACAACACAGTTCCTGTTTCATCTAACGCCCGCGAAACAACACAGTTCCTGTTTCATCTGACGCCCGAGACACAACACAGTTCCTGTTTCATCTGACGCCCGCGAAACAACACAGTTCCTGTTTCATCTGACGCCCGAGACACAACACAGTTCCTGTTTCATCTGACGCCCGCTAAACAACACAGTTCCTGTTTCATCTGACGCCCGAGACACAACACAGTTCCTGTTTCATCTGACGCCCGCTAAACAACACAGTTCCTGTTTCATCTGACGCCCGAGACACAACACAGTTCCTGTTTCATCTGACGCCCGAGACACAACACAGTTCCTGTGTCATCTGACGCCCGCGAAACAACACAGTTCCTGTTTCATCTGACGCCCGAGACACAACACAGTTCCTGTTTCATCTGACGCCCGCGAAACAACACAGTTCCTGTTTCATCTGACGCCTGAGACACAACACAGTTCCTGTTTCATCTGACGCCCGCGAAACAACACAGTTCCTGTTTCATCTGACGACCGAGACACAACACAGTTCCTGTTTCATCTGACGCCCGCTAAACAACACAGTTCCTGTTTCATCTGACGCAAGAGACACAACACAGTTCCTGTTTCATCTGACGCCCGCGAAACAACACAGTTCCTGTTTCATCTGACGCCCGAGACACAACACAGTTCCTGTTTCATCTGACGCCCGCGAAACAACACAGTTCCTGTTTCATCTGATGCCCGAGACATAACACAGTTCCTGTTTCATCTGATGCCCGAGTCACAACACAGTTCCTGTTTCATCTGACGCCCGCGAAACAACACAGTTCCTTTTTCATCTGACGCCCGAGACACAACACAGTTCCTGTTTCATCTGACGCCCACGAAACAACACAGTTCCTGTTTCATCTGACGCCCGAGACACAATACAGTTCCTGTTTCATCTGACGCCCGCGAAACAACACAGTTCCTGTTTCATCTGACGCCCGAGACACAACACAGTTCCTGTTTCATCTGACGCCCTCGAAACAAAACAGTTCCTGTTTCATCTGACGCCCGAGACACAACACAGTTCCTGTTTCATCTGACGCCCGCGAAACAACACAGTTCCTGTTTCATCTGACGCCCGAGACACAACACAGTTCCTGTTTCATCTGACGCCCGCGAAACAACACAGTTCCTGTTTCATCTGATGCCCGAGACACAACACAGTTCCTGTTTCATCTGACGCCCGAGACACAACACAGTTCCTGTTTCATCTGACGCCCGCTAAACAACACAGTTCCTGTTTCATCTGACGCCCGAGACACAACACAGTTCCTGTTTCATCTGACGCCCGCGAAACAACACAGTTCCTGTTTCATCTGACGCCCGAGACACAACACAGTTCCTGTTTCATCTGACGCCCGCGAAACAACACAGTTCCTGTTTCATCTGACGCCCGAGACACAACACAGTTCCTGTTTCATCTGACGCCCGCGAAACAACACAGTTCCTGTTTCATCTGATGCCCGAGACACAACACAGTTCCTGTTTCATCTGACGCCCGCTAAACAACACAGTTCCTGTTTCATCTGACGCCCGAGACACAACACAGTTCCTGTTTCATCTGACGCCCGCTAAACAACACAGTTCCTGTTTCATCTGACGCCCGAGACACAACACAGTTCCTGTTTCATCTGACGCCCGAGACACAACACAGTTCCTGTTTCATCTGACGCCCGCGAAACAACACAGTTCCTGTTTCATCTGACGCCCGAGACACAACACAGTTCCTGTTTCATCTGACGCCCGCGAAACAACACAGTTCCTGTTTCATCTGACGCCCGAGACACAACACAGTTCCTGTTTCATCTGACGCCCGCGAAACAACACAGTTCCTGTTTCATCTGACGCCCGAGACACAACACAGTTCCTGTTTCATCTGACGCCCGCTAAACAACACAGTTCCTGTTTCATCTGACGCCCGAGACACAACACAGTTCCTGTTTCATCTGACGCCCGCGAAACAACACAGTTCCTGTTTCATCTGACGCCCGAGACACAACACAGTTCCTGTTTCATCTGACGCCCGCGAAACAACACAGTTCCTGTTTCATCTGATGCCCGAGACATAACACAGTTCCTGTTTCATCTGATGCCCGAGACACAACACAGTTCCTGTTTCATCTGACGCCCGCGAAACAACACAGTTCCTTTTTCATCTGACGCCCGAGACACAACACAGTTCCTGTTTCATCTGACGCCCACGAAACAACACAGTTCCTGTTTCATCTGACGCCCGAGACACAATACAGTTCCTGTTTCATCTGACGCCCGCGAAACAACACAGTTCCTGTTTCATCTGACGCCCGAGACACAACACAGTTCCTGTTTCATCTGACGCCCTCGAAACAAAACAGTTCCTGTTTCATCTGACGCCCGAGACACAACACAGTTCCTGTTTCATCTGACGCCCGCGAAACAACACAGTTCCTATTTCATCTGACGCCCGAGACACAACACAGTTCCTGTTTCATCTGACGCCCGCGAAACAACACAGTTCCTGTTTCATCTGATGCCCGAGACACAACACAGTTCCTGTTTCATCTGATGACCGAGACACAACACAGTTCCTATTTCATCTGACGCCCGAGACACAACACAGTTCCTGTTTCATCTGACGCCCGCTAAACAACACAGTTCCTGTTTCATCTGACGCCCGAGACACAACACAGTTCCTGTTTCATCTGACGCCCGCGAAACAACACAGTTCCTGTTTCATCTGACGCCCGAGACACAACACAGTTCCTGTTTCATCTGACGCCCGCGAAACAACACAGTTCCTGTTTCATCTGACGCCCGAGACACAACACAGTTCCTGTTTCATCTGACGCCCGCGAAACAACACAGTTCCTGTTTCATCTGACGCCCGAGACACAACACAGTTCCTGTTTCATCTGACGCCCGCTAAACAACACAGTTCCTGTTTCATCTGACGCCCGAGACACAACACAGTTCCTGTTTCATCTGACGCCCGCTAAACAACACAGTTCCTGTTTCATCTGACGCCCGAGACACAACACAGTTCCTGTTTCATCTGACGCCCGAGACACAACACAGTTCCTGTTTCATCTGACGCCCGCGAAACAACACAGTTCCTGTTTCATCTGACGCCCGAGACACAACACAGTTCCTGTTTCATCTGACGCCCGCGAAACAACACAGTTCCTGTTTCATCTGACGCCCGAGACACAACACAGTTCCTGTTTCATCTGACGCCCGCGAAACAACACAGTTCCTGTTTCATCTGACGCCCGAGACACAACACAGTTCCTGTTTCATCTGACGCCCGCTAAACAACACAGTTCCTGTTTCATCTGACGCCCGAGACACAACACAGTTCCTGTTTCATCTGACGCCCGCGAAACAACACAGTTCCTGTTTCATCTGACGCCCGAGACACAACACAGTTCCTGTTTCATCTGACGCCCGCGAAACAACACAGTTCCTGTTTCATCTGATGCCCGAGACATAACACAGTTCCTGTTTCATCTGATGCCCGAGACACAACACAGTTCCTGTTTCATCTGACGCCCGCGAAACAACACAGTTCCTTTTTCATCTGACGCCCGAGACACAACACAGTTCCTGTTTCATCTGACGCCCACGAAACAACACAGTTCCTGTTTCATCTGACGCCCGAGACACAATACAGTTCCTGTTTCATCTGACGCCCGCGAAACAACACAGTTCCTGTTTCATCTGACGCCCGAGACACAACACAGTTCCTGTTTCATCTGACGCCCTCGAAACAAAACAGTTCCTGTTTCATCTGACGCCCGAGACACAACACAGTTCCTGTTTCATCTGACGCCCGCGAAACAACACAGTTCCTATTTCATCTGACGCCCGAGACACAACACAGTTCCTGTTTCATCTGACGCCCGCGAAACAACACAGTTCCTGTTTCATCTGATGCCCGAGACACAACACAGTTCCTGTTTCATCTGATGACCGAGACACAACACAGTTCCTTTTTCATCTGACGCCCGCGAAACAACACAGTTCCTGTTTCATCTGACGCCCGCGAAACAACACAGTTCCTGTTTCATCTGATGCCCGAGACACAACACAGTTCCTGTTTCATCTGATGCCCGAGACACAACACAGTTCCTGTTTCATCTGACGCCCGAGACACAACACAGTTCCTGTTTCATCTGACGCCCGCGAAACAACACAGTTCCTGTTTCATCTGACGCCCGAGACACAACACAGTTTCTGTTTCATTTGACGCCCGCGAAACAACACAGTTCCTGATTCATCTGACGCCCGAGACACAACACAGTTCCTGTTTCATCTGACGCCCGCTAAACAACACAGTTCCTGTTTCATCTGACGCCCGAAACACAACACAGTTCCTGTTTCATCTGACGCCCGCTAAACAACACAGTTCCTGTTTCATCTGACGCCCGAGACACAACACAGTTCCTGTTTCATCTGACGCCCGAGACACAACACAGTTCCTGTTTCATCTGACGCCCGCGAAACAACACAGTTCCTGTTTCATCTGACGCCCGAGATACAACACAGTTCCTGTTTCATCTGACGCCCGCGAAACAACACAGTTCCTGTTTCATCTGACGCCCGAGACACAACACAGTTCCTGTTTCATCTGACGCCCGCGAAACAACACAGTTCCTGTTTCATCTGACGCCCGAGACACAACACAGTTCCTGTTTCATCTGACGCCCGCTAAACAACACAGTTCCTGTTTCATCTGACGCCCGAGACACAACACAGTGCCTGTTTCATCTGACGCCCGCGAAACAACACAGTTCCTGTTTCATCTGACGCCCGAGACACAACACAGTTCCTGTTTCATCTGACGCCAGAGACACAACACAGTTCCTGTTTTATCTGACGCCCGCTAAACAACACAGTTCCTGTTTCATCTGACGCCCGAGACACAACACTGTTCCTGTTTCATCTGACGCCCGCGAAACAACACAGTTCCTGTTTCATCTGACGCCCGAGACAGAACACAGTTCCTGTTTCATCTGACGCCTGCGAAAAAACACAGTTCCTGTTTCATCTGATGCCCGAGACATAACACAGTTCCTGTTTCATCTGATGCCCGAGACACAACACAGTTCCTGTTTCATCTGACGCCCGAGACACAACACAGTCCCTGTTTCATCTGACGCCCGCGAAACAACACAGTTCCTGTTTCATCTGACGCCCGAGACACAACACAGTTCCCGTTTCATCTGACGCCCGCGAAACAACACAGTTCCTGTTTCATCTGATGCCCGAGACACAACACAGTTCCTGTTTCATCTGACGCCCCCGAAACAACACAGTTCCTTTTTCATCTGACGCCCGAGACACAACACAGTTCCTGTTTCATCTGACGCCCACGAAACAACACAGTTCCTGTTTCATCTGACGCCCGAGACACAATACAGTTCCTGTTTCATCTGACGCCCGCGAAACAACACAGTTCCTGTTTCATCTGACGCCCGAGACACAACACAGTTCCTGTTTCATCTGACGCCCTCGAAACAAAACAGTTCCTGTTTCATCTGACGCCCGAGACACAACACAGTTCCTGTTTCATCTGACGCCCGCGAAACAACACAGTTCCTGTTTCATCTGACGCCCGAGACACAACACAGTTCCTGTTTCATCTGACGCCTGCGAAACAACACAGTTCCTGTTTCATCTGATGCCCGAGACACAACACAGTTCCTGTTTCATCTGACGCCCGAGACACAACACAGTTCCTGTTTCATCTGACGCCCGCTAAACAACACAGTTCCTGTTTCATCTGACGCCCGAGACACAACACAGTTCCTGTTTCATCTGACGCCCGCGAAACAACACAGTTCCTGTTTCATCTGACGCCCGAGACACAACACAGTTCCTGTTTCATCTGACGCCCGCGAAACAACACAGTTCCTGTTTCATCTGACGCCCGAGACACAACACAGTTCCTATTTCATCTGACGCCCGCGAAACAACACAGTTCCTGTTTCATCTGACGCCCGAGACACAACACAGTTCCTGTTTCATCTGACGCCCGCTAAACAACACAGTTCCTGTTTCATCTGACGCCCGAGACACAACACAGTTCCTGTTTCATCTGACGCCCGCTAAACAACACAGTTCCTGTTTCATCTGACGCCCGAGACACAACACAGTTCCTGTTTCATCTGACGCCCGAGACACAACACAGTTCCTGTTTCATCTGACGCCCGCGAAACAACACAGTTCCTGTTTCATCTGACGCCCGAGACACAACACAGTTCCTGTTTCATCTGACGCCCGCGAAACAACACAGTTCCTGTTTCATCTGACGCCCGAGACACAACACAGTTCCTGTTTCATCTGACGCCCGCGAAACAACACAGTTCCTGTTTCATCTGACGCCCGAGACACAACACAGTTCCTGTTTCATCTGACGCCCGCTAAACAACACAGTTCCTGTTTCATCTGACGCCCGAGACACAACACAGTTCCTGTTTCATCTGACGCCCGCGAAACAACACAGTTCCTGTTTCATCTGACGCCCGAGACACAACACAGTTCCTGTTTCATCTGACGCCCGCGAAACAACACAGTTCCTGTTTCATCTGATGCCCGAGACATAACACAGTTCCTGTTTCATCTGATGCCCGAGACACAACACAGTTCCTGTTTCATCTGACGCCCGCGAAACAACACAGTTCCTTTTTCATCTGACGCCCGAGACACAACACAGTTCCTGTTTCATCTGACGCCCACGAAACAACACAGTTCCTGTTTCATCTGACGCCCGAGACACAATACAGTTCCTGTTTCATCTGACGCCCGCGAAACAACACAGTTCCTGTTTCATCTGACGCCCGAGACACAACACAGTTCCTGTTTCATCTGACGCCCTCGAAACAAAACAGTTCCTGTTTCATCTGACGCCCGAGACACAGCACAGTTCCTGTTTCATCTGACGCCCGCGAAACAACACAGTTCCTATTTCATCTGACGCCCGAGACACAACACAGTTCCTGTTTCATCTGACGCCCGCGAAACAACACAGTTCCTGTTTCATCTGATGCCCGAGACACAACACAGTTCCTGTTTCATCTGATGACCGAGACACAACACAGTTCCTATTTCATCTGACGCCCGAGACACAACACAGTTCCTGTTTCATCTGACGCCCGCTAAACAACACAGTTCCTGTTTCATCTGACGCCCGAGACACAACACAGTTCCTGTTTCATCTGACGCCCGCGAAACAACACAGTTCCTGTTTCATCTGACGCCCGAGACACAACACAGTTCCTGTTTCATCTGACGCCCGCGAAACAACACAGTTCCTGTTTCATCTGACGCCCGAGACACAACACAGTTCCTGTTTCATCTGACGCCCGCGAAACAACACAGTTCCTGTTTCATCTGACGCCCGAGACACAACACAGTTCCTGTTTCATCTGACGCCCGCTAAACAACACAGTTCCTGTTTCATCTGACGCCCGAGACACAACACAGTTCCTGTTTCATCTGACGCCCGCTAAACAACACAGTTCCTGTTTCATCTGACGCCCGAGACACAACACAGTTCCTGTTTCATCTGACGCCCGAGACACAACACAGTTCCTGTTTCATCTGACGCCCGCGAAACAACACAGTTCCTGTTTCATCTGACGCCCGAGACACAACACAGTTCCTGTTTCATCTGACGCCCGCGAAACAACACAGTTCCTGTTTCATCTGACGCCCGAGACACAACACAGTTCCTGTTTCATCTGACGCCCGCGAAACAACACAGTTCCTGTTTCATCTGACGCCCGAGACACAACACAGTTCCTGTTTCATCTGACGCCCGCTAAACAACACAGTTCCTGTTTCATCTGACGCCCGAGACACAACACAGTTCCTGTTTCATCTGACGCCCGCGAAACAACACAGTTCCTGTTTCATCTGACGCCCGAGACACAACACAGTTCCTGTTTCATCTGACGCCCGCGAAACAACACAGTTCCTGTTTCATCTGATGCCCGAGACATAACACAGTTCCTGTTTCATCTGATGCCCGAGACACAACACAGTTCCTGTTTCATCTGACGCCCGCGAAACAACACAGTTCCTTTTTCATCTGACGCCCGAGACACAACACAGTTCCTGTTTCATCTGACGCCCACGAAACAACACAGTTCCTGTTTCATCTGACGCCCGAGACACAATACAGTTCCTGTTTCATCTGACGCCCGCGAAACAACACAGTTCCTGTTTCATCTGACGCCCGAGACACAACACAGTTCCTGTTTCATCTGACGCCCTCGAAACAAAACAGTTCCTGTTTCATCTGACGCCCGAGACACAACACAGTTCCTGTTTCATCTGACGCCCGCGAAACAACACAGTTCCTATTTCATCTGACGCCCGAGACACAACACAGTTCCTGTTTCATCTGACGCCCGCGAAACAACACAGTTCCTGTTTCATCTGATGCCCGAGACACAACACAGTTCCTGTTTCATCTGATGACCGAGACACAACACAGTTCCTTTTTCATCTGACGCCCGCGAAACAACACAGTTCCTGTTTCATCTGACGCCCGCGAAACAACACAGTTCCTGTTTCATCTGATGCCCGAGACACAACACAGTTCCTGTTTCATCTGATGCCCGAGACACAACACAGTTCCTGTTTCATCTGACGCCCGAGACACAACACAGTTCCTGTTTCATCTGACGCCCGCGAAACAACACAGTTCCTGTTTCATCTGACGCCCGAGACACAACACAGTTTCTGTTTCATTTGACGCCCGCGAAACAACACAGTTCCTGATTCATCTGACGCCCGAGACACAACACAGTTCCTGTTTCATCTGACGCCCGCTAAACAACACAGTTCCTGTTTCATCTGACGCCCGAAACACAACACAGTTCCTGTTTCATCTGACGCCCGCTAAACAACACAGTTCCTGTTTCATCTGACGCCCGAGACACAACACAGTTCCTGTTTCATCTGACGCCCGAGACACAACACAGTTCCTGTTTCATCTGACGCCCGCGAAACAACACAGTTCCTGTTTCATCTGACGCCCGAGACACAACACAGTTCCTGTTTCATCTGACGCCCGCGAAACAACACAGTTCCTGTTTCATCTGACGCCCGCGAAACAACACAGTTCCTGTTTCATCTGACGCCCGAGACACAACACAGTTCCTGTTTCATCTGACGCCCGCTAAACAACACAGTTCCTGTTTCATCTGACGCCCGAGACACAACACAGTGCCTGTTTCATCTGACGCCCGCGAAACAACACAGTTCCTGTTTCATCTGACGCCCGAGACACAACACAGTTCCTGTTTCATCTGACGCCAGAGACACAACACAGTTCCTGTTTTATCTGACGCCCGCTAAACAACACAGTTCCTGTTTCATCTGACGCCCGAGACACAACACAGTTCCTGTTTCATCTGACGCCCGCGAAACAACACAGTTCCTGTTTCATCTGACGCCCGAGACAGAACACAGTTCCTGTTTCATCTGACGCCCGCGAAAAAACACAGTTCCTGTTTCATCTGATGCCCGAGACATAACACAGTTCCTGTTTCATCTGATGCCCGAGACACAACACAGTTCCTGTTTCATCTGACGCCCGAGACACAACACAGTCCCTGTTTCATCTGACGCCCGCGAAACAACACAGTTCCTGTTTCATCTGACGCCCGAGACACAACACAGTTCCCGTTTCATCTGACGCCCGCGAAACAACACAGTTCCTGTTTCATCTGATGCCCGAGACACAACACAGTTCCTGTTTCATCTGACGCCCCCGAAACAACACAGTTCCTTTTTCATCTGACGCCCGAGACACAACACAGTTCCCGTTTCATCTGACGCCCACGAAACAACACAGTTCCTGTTTCATCTGACGCCCGAGACACAATACAGTTCCTATTTCATCTGACGCCCGCGAAACAACACAGTTCCTGTTTCATCTTAAGCCCGAGACACAACACAGTTCCTGTTTCATCTGACGCCCTCGAAACAACACAGTTCCTGTTTCATCTGACGCCCGAGACACAACACAGTTCCTGTTTCATCTGACGCCCGCGAAACAACACAGTTCCTGTTTCATCTGACGCCCGAGACACAACACAGTTCCTGTTTCATCTGACGCACGCGAAACAACACAGTTCCTGTTTCATCTGATGCCCGAGACACAACACAGTTCCTGTTTCATCTGATGACCGAGACACAACACAGTTCCTTTTTCATCTGACGCCCGCGAAACAACACAGTTCCTGTTTCATCTGATGCCCGAGACACAACACAGTTCCTGTTTCATCTGATGCCCGAGACACAACACAGTTCCTGTTTCATCTGACGCCCGAGACACAACACAGTTCCTGTTTCATCTGACGCCCGCTAAACAACACAGTTCCTGTTTCATCTGATGCCCGAGACACAACACAGTTCCTGTGTCATCTAATGCCCGAGACACAACACAGTTCCTTTTTCATCTGACGCCCGAGACACAACACAGTTCCTGTTTCATCTGACGCCCGCTAAACAACACAGTTCCTGTTTCATCTGACGCCCGCGAAACAACACAGTTCCTGTTTCATCTGATGCCCGAGACACAACACAGTTCCTGTTTCATCTGATGCCCGAGACACAACACAGTTCCTGTTTCATCTGACGCCCGAGACACAACACAGTTCCTGTTTCATCTGACGCCCGCGAAACAACACAGTTCCTGTTTCATCTGACGCCCGAGACACAACACAGTTTCTGTTTCATTTGACGCCCGCGAAACAACACAGTTCCTGTTTCATCTGACGCCCGATACACAACACAGTTCCTGTTTCATCTGACGCCCGCTAAACAACACAGTTCCTGTTTCATCTGACGCCCGAGACACAACACAGTTCCTGTTTCATCTGACGCCCGCTAAACAACACAGTTCCTGTTTCATCTGACGCCCGAGACACAACACAGTTCCTGTTTCATCTGACGCCCGAGACACAACACAGTTCCTGTTTCATCTGACGCCCGCGAAACAACACACTTCCTGTTTCATCTGACGCCCGAGACACAACACAGTTCCTGTTTCATCTGACGCCCGCGAAACAACACAGTTCCTGTTTCATCTGACGCCCGAGACACAACACAGTTCCTGTTTCATCTGACGCCCGCGAAACAACACAGTTCCTGTTTCATCTGACGCCCGAGACACAACACAGTTCCTGTTTCATCTGACGCCCGCTAAACAACACAGTTCCTGTTTCATCTGACGCCCGAGACACAACACAGTCCCTGTTTCATCTGACGCCCGCGAAACAACACAGCTCCTGTTTCATCTGACGCCCGAGACACAACACAGTTCCTGTTTCGTCTGACGCCCGAGACACAACACAGTTCCTGTTTCATCTGACGCCCGCTAAACAACACAGTTCCTGTTTCATCTGACGCCAGAGACACAACACAGTTCCTGTTTCATCTGACGCCCGCGAAACAACACAGTTCCTGTTTCATCTGACGCCCGAGACACAACACAGTTCCTGTTTCATCTGACGCCCGCGAAACAACACAGTTCCTGTTTCATCTGATGCCCGAGACATAACACAGTTCCTGTTTCATCTGATGCCCGAGACACAACACAGTTCCTGTTTCATCTGACGCCCGCGAAACAACACAGTTCCTTTTTCATCTGACGCCCGAGACACAACACAGTTCCTGTTTCATCTGACGCCCACGAAACAACACAGTTCCTGTTTCATCTGACGCCCGAGACACAATACAGTTCCTGTTTCATCTGACGCCCGCGAAACAACACAGTTCCTGTTTCATCTGACGCCCGAGACACAACACAGTTCCTGTTTCATCTGACGCCCTCGAAACAAAACAGTTCCTGTTTCATCTGACGCCCGAGACACAACACAGTTCCTGTTTCATCTGACGCCCGAGACACAACACAGTTCCTGTTTCATCTGACGCCCGAGACACAACACAGTTCCTGTTTCATCTGACGCCCGCGAAACAACACAGTTCCTGTTTCATCTGATGCCCGAGACACAACACAGTTCCTGTTTCATCTGATGACCGAGACACAACACAGTTCCTTTTTCATCTGACGCCCGCGAAACAACACAGTTCCTGTTTCATCTGACGCCCGCGAAACAACACAGTTCCTGTTTCATCTGACGCCCGAGACACAACACAGTCCCTGTTTCATCTGACGCCCGCGAAACAACACAGTTCCTGTTTCATCTGACGCCCGAAACACAACACAGTTCCTGTTTCATCTGACGCCCGCTAAAAAACACAGTTCCTGTTTCATCTGACGCCCACGAAACAACACAGTTCCTGTTTCATCTGACGCCCGAGACACAACACAGTTCCTGTTTCATCTGACGCCCGCGAAACAACACAGTTCCTGTTTCATCTGACGCCCGAGACACAACACAGTTCCTGTTTCATCTGACGCCCGCGAAACAACACAGTTCCTGTTTCATCTGACGCCCGAGACACAATACAGTTCCTGTTTCATCTGACGCCCGCGAAACAACACAGTTCCTGTTTCATCTGACGCCCGAGACACAACACAGTTCCTGTTTCATCTGACGCCCTCGAAACAAAACAGTTCCTGTTTCATCTGACGCCCGAGACACAACACAGTTCCTGTTTCATCTGATGACCGAGACACAACACAGTTCCTTTTTCATCTGACGCCCGCGAAACAACACAGTTCCTGTTTCATCTGACGCCCGCAAAACAACACAGTTCCTGTTTCATCTGATGCCCGAGACACAACACAGTTCCTGTTTCATCTGATGCCCGAGACACAACACAGTTCCTGTTTCATCTGACGCCCGAGACAAAACACAGTTCCTGTTTCATCTGACGCCCGCGAAACAACACAGTTCCTGTTTCATCTGACGCCCGAGACACAACACAGTTTCTGTTTCATTTGACGCCCGCGAAACAACACAGTTCCTGTTTCATCTGACGCCCGAGACACAACACAGTTCCTGTTTCATCTGACGCCCGCTAAACAACACAGTTCCTGTTTCATCTGACGCCCGAGACACAACACAGTTCCTGTTTCATCTGACGCCCGCTAAACAACACAGTTCCTGTTTCATCTGACGCCCGAGACACAACACAGTTCCTGTTTCATCTGACGCCCGAGACACAACACAGTTCCTGTTTCATCTGACGCCCGCGAAACAACACAGTTCCTGTTTCATCTGACGACCGAGACACAACACAGTTCCTGTTTCATCTGACGCCCGCGAAACAACACAGTTCCTGTTTCATCTGACGCCCGAGACACAACACAGTTCCTGTTTCATCTGACAACCGCGAAACAACACAGTTCCTGTTTCATCTGACGCCCGAGACACAACACAGTTCCTGTTTCATCTGACGCCCGCTAAACAACACAGTTCCTGTTTCATCTGACGCCCGAGACACAACACAGTCCCTGTTTCATCTGACGCCCGCGAAACAACACAGTTCCTGTTTCATCTGACGCCCGAGACACAACACAGTTCCTGTTTCATCTGACGCCCGCGAAACAACACACTTCCTGTTTCATCTGATGCCCGAGACATAACACAGTTCCTGTTTCATCTGATGCCCGAGACACAACACAGTTCCTGTTTCATCTGACGGCCCCGAAACAACACAGTTCCTTTTTCATCTGACGCCCGAGACACAACACAGTTCCCGTTTCATCTGACGCCCACGAAACAACACAGTTCCTGTTTCATCTGACGCCCGAGACACAATACAGTTCCCGTTTCATCTGACGCCCGCGAAACAACACAGTTCCTGTTTCATCTGAAGCCCGAGACACAACACAGTTCCTGTTTCATCTGACGCCTTCGAAACAACACAGTTCCTGTTTCATCTGACGCCCGAGACACAACACAGTTCCTGTTTCATCTGACGCCCGCGAAACAACACAGTTCCTGTTTCATCTGACGCCCGAGACACAACACAGTTCCTGTTTCATCTGACGCACGCGAAACAACACAGTTCCTGTTTCATCTGATGCCCGAGACACAACACAGTTCCTGTTTCATCTGATGACCGAGACACAACACAGTTCCTTTTTCATCTGACGCCCGCTAAACAACACAGTTCCTGTTTCATCTGACGCCCGAGACACAACACAGTTCCTGTTTCATCTGACGCCCGAGACACAACACAGTTCCTGTTTCATCTGACGCCCGCGAAACAACACAGTTCCTGTTTCATCTGACGCCCGAGACACAACACAGTTCCTCTTTCATCTGACGCCCGCGAAACAACACAGTTCCTGTTTCATCTGACGCCCGAGACACAACACAGTTCCTGTTTCATCTGACGCCCGCGAAACAACACAGTTCCTGTTTCATCTGACGCCCGAGACACAACACAGTTCCTGTTTCATCTGACGCCCGCTAAACAACACAGTTCCTGTTTCATCTGACGCCCGAGACACAACACAGTCCCTGTTTCATCTGACGCCCACGAAACAACACAGTTCCTGTTTCATCTGACGCCCGAGACACAACACAGTTCCCGTTTCATCTGACGCCCGCGAAACAACACAGTTCCTGTTTCATCTGATGCCCGAGACATAACACAGTTCCTGTTTCATCTGATGCCCGAGACACAACACAGTTCCTGTTTCATCTGACGCCCCCGACACAACACAGTTCCTTTTTCATCTGACGCCCGAGACACAACACAGTTCCCGTTTCATCTGACGCCCACGAAACAACACAGTTCCTGTTTCATCTGACGCCCGAGACACAATACAGTTCCTATTTCATCTGACGCCCACGAAACAACACAGTTCCTGTTTCATCTGATGCCCGAGACATAACACAGTTCCTGTTTCATCTGATGCCCGAGACACAACACAGTTCCTGTTTCATCTGACGCCCCCGAAACAACACAGTTCCTTTTTCATCTGACGCCCGAGACACAACACAGTTCCCGTTTCATCTGACGCCCACGAAACAACACAGTTCCTGTTTCATCTGACGCCCGCGAAACAACACAGTTCCTGTTTCATCTGACACCCGAGACACAACACAGTTCCTGTTTCATCTGACGCCCGCGAAACAACACAGTTCCTGTTTCATCTGATGCCCGAGACACAACACAGTTCCTGTTTCATCTGATGACCGAGACACAACACAGTTCCTTTTTCATCTGACGCCCGCGAAACAACACAGTTCCTGTTTCATCTGACGCCCGCGAAACAACACAGTTCCTGTTTCATCTGACGCCCGAGACACAACACAGTCCCTGTTTCATCTGACGCCCGCGAAACAACACAGTTCCTGTTTCATCTGACGCCCGAAACACAACACAGTTCCTGTTTCATCTGACGCCCGAGACACAACACAGTTCCTGTTTCATCTGACGCCCGCTAAACAACACAGTTCCTGTTTCATCTGACGCCCACGAAACAACACAGTTCCTGTTTCATCTGACGCCCGAGACACAATACAGTTCCTGTTTCATCTGACGCCCGCGAAACAACACAGTTCCTGTTTCATCTGACGCCCGAGACACAACACAGTTCCTGTTTCATCTGACGCCCTCGAAACAAAACAGTTCCTGTTTCATCTGACGCCCGAGACACAACACAGTTCCTGTTTCATCTGACGCCCGCGAAACAACACAGTTCCTGTTTCATCTGACGCCCGAGACACAACACAGTTCCTGTTTCATCTGACGCCCGCGAAACAACACAGTTCCTGTTTCATCTGATGCCCGAGACACAACACAGTTCCTGTTTCATCTGATGACCGAGACACAACACAGTTCCTTTTTCATCTGACGCCCGCGAAACAACACAGTTCCTGTTTCATCTGACGCCCGCGAAACAACACAGTTCCTGTTTCATCTGATGCCCGAGACACAACACAGTTCCTGTTTCATCTGATGCCCGAGACACAACACAGTTCCTGTTTCATCTGACGCCCGAGACACAACACAGTTCCTGTTTCATCTGACGCCCGCGAAACAACACAGTTCCTGTTTCATCTGACGCCCGAGACACAACACAGTTTCTGTTTCATTTGACGCCCGCGAAACAACACAGTTCCTGTTTCATCTGACGCCCGAGACACAACACAGTTCCTGTTTCATCTGACGCCCGCTAAACAACACAGTTCCTGTTTCATCTGACGCCCGAGACACAACACAGTTCCTGTTTCATCTGACGCCCACGAAACAACACAGTTCCTGTTTCATCTGACGCCCGAGACACAATACAGTTCCTATTTCATCTGACGCCCGCGAAACAACACAGTTCCTGTTTCATCTGATGCCCGAGACATAACACAGTTCCTGTTTCATCTGATGCCCGAGACACAACACAGTTCCTGTTTCATCTGACGCCCCCGAAACAACACAGTTCCTTTTTCATCTGACGCCCGAGACACAACACAGTTCCCGTTTCATCTGACGCCCACGAAACAACACAGTTCCTGTTTCATCTGACGCCCGCGAAACAACACAGTTCCTGTTTCATCTGAAGCCCGCGAAACAACACAGTTCCTGTTTCATCTGATGCCCGAGACACAACACAGTTCCTGTTTCATCTGATGACCGAGACACAACACAGTTCCTTTTTCATCTGACGCCCGCGAAACAACACAGTTCCTGTTTCATCTGACGCCCGAGACACAACACAGTCCCTGTTTCATCTGACGCCCGCGAAACAACACAGTTCCTGTTTCATCTGACGCCCGAAACACAACACAGTTCCTGTTTCATCTGACGCCCGAGACACAACACAGTTCCTGTTTCATCTGACGCCCGCTAAACAACACAGTTCCTGTTTCATCTGACGCCCACGAAACAACACAGTTCCTGTTTCATCTGACGCCCGAGACACAATACAGTTCCTGTTTCATCTGACGCCCGCGAAACAACACAGTTCCTGTTTCATCTGACGCCCGAGACACAACACAGTTCCTGTTTCATCTGACGCCCTCGAAACAAAACAGTTCCTGTTTCATCTGACGCCCGAGACACAACACAGTTCCTGTTTCATCTGACGCCCGCGAAACAACACAGTTCCTGTTTCATCTGACGCCCGAGACACAACACAGTTCCTGTTTCATCTGACGCCCGCGAAACAACACAGTTCCTGTTTCATCTGATGCCCGAGACACAACACAGTTCCTGTTTCATCTGATGACCGAGACACAACACAGTTCCTTTTTCATCTGACGCCCGCGAAACAACACAGTTCCTGTTTCATCTGACGCCCGCGAAACAACACAGTTCCTGTTTCATCTGATGCCCGAGACACAACACAGTTCCTGTTTCATCTGATGCCCGAGACACAACACAGTTCCTGTTTCATCTGACGCCCGAGACACAACACAGTTCCTGTTTCATCTGACGCCCGCGAAACAACACAGTTCCTGTTTCATCTGACGCCCGAGACACAACACAGTTTCTGTTTCATTTGACGCCCGCGAAACAACACAGTTCCTGTTTCATCTGACGCCCGAGACACAACACAGTTCCTGTTTCATCTGACGCCCGCTAAACAACACAGTTCCTGTTTCATCTGACGCCCGAGACACAACACAGTTCCTGTTTCATCTGACGCCCGCTAAACAACACAGTTCCTGTTTCATCTGACGCCCGAGACACAACACAGTTCCTGTTTCATTTGACGCCCGAGACACAACACAGTTCCTGTTTCATCTGACGCCCGCGAAACAACACAGTTCCTGTTTCATCTGACGCCCGAGACACAATACAGTTCCTGTTTCATCTGACGCCCGCGAAACAACACAGTTCCTGTTTCATCTGACGCCCGAGACACAACACAGTTCCTGTTTCATCTGACGCCCGCGAAACAACACAGTTCCTGTTTCATCTGACGCCCGAGACACAACACAGTTCCTGTTTCATCTGACGCCCGCTAAACAACACAGTTCCTGTTTCATCTGACGCCCGAGACACAACACAGTCCCTGTTTCATCTGACGCCCGCGAAACAACACAGTTCCTGTTTCATCTGACGCCCGAGACACAACACAGTTCCTGTTTCATCTGACGCCCGCGAAACAACACAGTTCCTGTTTCATCTGATGCCCGAGACATAACACAGTTCCTGTTTCATCTGATGCCCGAGACACAACACAGTTCCTGTTTCATCTGACGCCCCCGAAACAACACAGTTCCTTTTTCATCTGACGCCCGAGACACAACACAGTTCCCGTTTCATCTGACGCCCACGAAACAACACAGTTCCTGTTTCATCTGACGCCCGAGACACAATACAGTTCCCGTTTCATCTGACGCCCGCGAAACAACACAGTTCCTGTTTCATCTGACGCCCGAGACACAACACAGTTCCTGTTTCATCTGACGCCCGCGAAACAACACAGTTCCTGTTTCATCTGACGCCCGAGACACAACACAGTTCCTGTTTCATCTGACGCCCGCGAAACAACACAGTTCCTGTTTCATCTGACGCCCGAGAAACAACACAGTTCCTGTTTCATCTGACGCCCGCGAAACAACACAGTTCCTGTTTCATCTGATGCCCGAGACATAACACAGTTCCTGTTTCATCTGATGCCCGAGACACAACACAGTTCCTGTTTCATCTGACGCCCGCGAAACAACACAGTTCCTTTTTCATCTGACGCCCGAGACACAACACAGTTCCTGTTTCATCTGACGCCCACGAAACAACACAGTTCCTGTTTCATCTGACGCCCGAGACACAATACAGTTCCTGTTTCATCTGACGCCCGCGAAACAACACAGTTCCTGTTTCATCTGACGCCCGAGACACAACACAGTTCCTGTTTCATCTGACGCCCTCGAAACAAAACAGTTCCTGTTTCATCTGACGCCCGAGACACAACACAGTTCCTGTTTCATCTGACGCCCGAGACACAACACAGTTCCTGTTTCATCTGACGCCCGAGACACAACACAGTTCCTGTTTCATCTGACGCCCGCGAAACAACACAGTTCCTGTTTCATCTGATGCCCGAGACACAACACAGTTCCTGTTTCATCTGATGACCGAGACACAACACAGTTCCTTTTTCATCTGACGCCCGCGAAACAACACAGTTCCTGTTTCATCTGACGCCCGCGAAACAACACAGTTCCTGTTTCATCTGAAGCCCGAGACACAACACAGTCCCTGTTTCATCTGACGCCCGCGAAACAACACAGTTCCTGTTTCATCTGACGCCCGAAACACAACACAGTTCCTGTTTCATCTGACGCCCGAGACACAACACAGTTCCTGTTTCATCTGACGCCCACTAAAAAACACAGTTCCTGTTTCATCTGACGCCCACGAAACAACACAGTTCCTGTTTCATCTGACGCCCGAGACACAATACAGTTCCTGTTTCATCTGACGCCCGCGAAACAACACAGTTCCTGTTTCATCTGACGCCCGAGACACAACACAGTTCCTGTTTCATCTGACGCCCTCGAAACAAAACAGTTCCTGTTTCATCTGACGCCCGAGACACAACACAGTTCCTGTTTCATCTGACGCCCGCGAAACAACACAGTTCCTGTTTCATCTGACGCCCGAGACACAACACAGTTCCTGTTTCATCTGACGCCCGCGAAACAACACAGTTCCTGTTTCATCTGATGCCCGAGACACAACACAGTTCCTGTTTCATCTGATGACCGAGACACAACACAGTTCCTTTTTCATCTGACGCCCGCGAAACAACACAGTTCCTGTTTCATCTGACGCCCGCGAAACAACACAGTTCCTGTTTCATCTGATGCCCGAGACACAACACAGTTCCTGTTTCATCTGATGCCCGAGACACAACACAGTTCCTGTTTCATCTGACGCCCGAGACACAACACAGTTCCTGTTTCATCTGACGCCCGCGAAACAACACAGTTCCTGTTTCATCTGACGCCCGAGACACAACACAGTTTCTGTTTCATTTGACGCCCGCGAAACAACACAGTTCCTGTTTCATCTGACGCCCGAGACACAACACAGTTCCTGTTTCATCTGACGCCCGCTAAACAACACAGTTCCTGTTTCATCTGACGCCCGAGACACAACACAGTTCCTGTTTCATCTGACGCCCACGAAACAACACAGTTCCTGTTTCATCTGACGCCCGAGACACAATACAGTTCCTATTTCATCTGACGCCCGCGAAACAACACAGTTCCTGTTTCATCTGATGCCCGAGACATAACACAGTTCCTGTTTCATCTGATGCCCGAGACACAACACAGTTCCTGTTTCATCTGACGCCCCCGAAACAACACAGTTCCTTTTTCATCTGACGCCCGAGACACAACACAGTTCCCGTTTCATCTGACGCCCACGAAACAACACAGTTCCTGTTTCATCTGACGCCCGCGAAACAACACAGTTCCTGTTTCATCTGACGCCCGAGACACAACACAGTTCCTGTTTCATCTGACGCCCGCGAAACAACACAGTTCCTGTTTCATCTGATGCCCGAGACACAACACAGTTCCTGTTTCATCTGATGACCGAGACACAACACAGTTCCTTTTTCATCTGACGCCCGCGAAACAACACAGTTCCTGTTTCATCTGACGCCCGAGACACAACACAGTCCCTGTTTCATCTGACGCCCGCGAAACAACACAGTTCCTGTTTCATCTGACGCCCGAAACACAACACAGTTCCTGTTTCATCTGACGCCCGAGACACAACACAGTTCCTGTTTCATCTGACGCCCGCTAAACAACACAGTTCCTGTTTCATCTGACGCCCACGAAACAACACAGTTCCTGTTTCATCTGACGCCCGAGACACAATACAGTTCCTGTTTCATCTGACGCCCGCGAAACAACACAGTTCCTGTTTCATCTGACGCCCGAGACACAACACAGTTCCTGTTTCATCTGACGCCCTCGAAACAAAACAGTTCCTGTTTCATCTGACGCCCGAGACACAACACAGTTCCTGTTTCATCTGACGCCCGCGAAACAACACAGTTCCTGTTTCATCTGACGCCCGAGACACAACACAGTTCCTGTTTCATCTGACGCCCGCGAAACAACACAGTTCCTGTTTCATCTGATGCCCGAGACACAACACAGTTCCTGTTTCATCTGATGACCGAGACACAACACAGTTCCTTTTTCATCTGACGCCCGCGAAACAACACAGTTCCTGTTTCATCTGACGCCCGCGAAACAACACAGTTCCTGTTTCATCTGATGCCCGAGACACAACACAGTTCCTGTTTCATCTGATGCCCGAGACACAACACAGTTCCTGTTTCATCTGACGCCCGAGACACAACACAGTTCCTGTTTCATCTGACGCCCGCGAAACAACACAGTTCCTGTTTCATCTGACGCCCGAGACACAACACAGTTTCTGTTTCATTTGACGCCCGCGAAACAACACAGTTCCTGTTTCATCTGACGCCCGAGACACAACACAGTTCCTGTTTCATCTGACGCCCGCTAAACAACACAGTTCCTGTTTCATCTGACGCCCGAGACACAACACAGTTCCTGTTTCATCTGACGCCCGCTAAACAACACAGTTCCTGTTTCATCTGACGCCCGAGACACAACACAGTTCCTGTTTCATTTGACGCCCGAGACACAACACAGTTCCTGTTTCATCTGACGCCCGCGAAACAACACAGTTCCTGTTTCATCTGACGCCCGAGACACAATACAGTTCCTGTTTCATCTGACGCCCGCGAAACAACACAGTTCCTGTTTCATCTGACGCCCGAGACACAACACAGTTCCTGTTTCATCTGACGCCCGCGAAACAACACAGTTCCTGTTTCATCTGACGCCCGAGACACAACACAGTTCCTGTTTCATCTGACGCCCGCTAAACAACACAGTTCCTGTTTCATCTGACGCCCGAGACACAACACAGTCCCTGTTTCATCTGACGCCCGCGAAACAACACAGTTCCTGTTTCATCTGACGCCCGAGACACAACACAGTTCCTGTTTCATCTGACGCCCGCGAAACAACACAGTTCCTGTTTCATCTGATGCCCGAGACATAACACAGTTCCTGTTTCATCTGATGCCCGAGACACAACACAGTTCCTGTTTCATCTGACGCCCCCGAAACAACACAGTTCCTTTTTCATCTGACGCCCGAGACACAACACAGTTCCCGTTTCATCTGACGCCCACGAAACAACACAGTTCCTGTTTCATCTGACGCCCGAGACACAATACAGTTCCCGTTTCATCTGACGCCCGCGAAACAACACAGTTCCTGTTTCATCTGACGCCCGAGACACAACACAGTTCCTGTTTCATCTGACGCCCGCGAAACAACACAGTTCCTGTTTCATCTGACGCCCGAGACACAACACAGTTCCTGTTTCATCTGACGCCCGCGAAACAACACAGTTCCTGTTTCATCTGACGCCCGAGACACAACACAGTTCCTGTTTCATCTGACGCCCGCGAAACAACACAGTTCCTGTTTCATCTGATGCCCGAGACATAACACAGTTCCTGTTTCATCTGATGCCCGAGACACAACACAGTTCCTGTTTCATCTGACGCCCGCGAAACAACACAGTTCCTTTTTCATCTGACGCCCGAGACACAACACAGTTCCTGTTTCATCTGACGCCCACGAAACAACACAGTTCCTGTTTCATCTGACGCCCGAGACACAATACAGTTCCTGTTTCATCTGACGCCCGCGAAACAACACAGTTCCTGTTTCATCTGACGCCCGAGACACAACACAGTTCCTGTTTCATCTGACGCCCTCGAAACAAAACAGTTCCTGTTTCATCTGACGCCCGAGACACAACACAGTTCCTGTTTCATCTGACGCCCGAGACACAACACAGTTCCTGTTTCATCTGACGCCCGAGACACAACACAGTTCCTGTTTCATCTGACGCCCGCGAAACAACACAGTTCCTGTTTCATCTGATGCCCGAGACACAACACAGTTCCTGTTTCATCTGATGACCGAGACACAACACAGTTCCTTTTTCATCTGACGCCCGCGAAACAACACAGTTCCTGTTTCATCTGACGCCCGCGAAACAACACAGTTCCTGTTTCATCTGAAGCCCGAGACACAACACAGTCCCTGTTTCATCTGACGCCCGCGAGACAACACAGTTCCTGTTTCATCTGACGCCCGAAACACAACACAGTTCCTGTTTCATCTGACGCCCGAGAAACAACACAGTTCCTGTTTCATCTGACGCCCACTAAAAAACACAGTTCCTGTTTCATCTGACGCCCACGAAACAACACAGTTCCTGTTTCATCTGACGCCCGAGACACAATACAGTTCCTGTTTCATCTGACGCCCGCGAAACAACACAGTTCCTGTTTCATCTGACGCCCGAGACACAACACAGTTCCTGTTTCATCTGACGCCCTCGAAACAAAACAGTTCCTGTTTCATCTGACGCCCGAGACACAACACAGTTCCTGTTTCATCTGACGCCCGCGAAACAACACAGTTCCTGTTTCATCTGACGCCCGAGACACAACACAGTTCCTGTTTCATCTGACGCCCGCGAAACAACACAGTTCCTGTTTCATCTGATGCCCGAGACACAACACAGTTCCTGTTTCATCTGATGACCGAGACACAACACAGTTCCTTTTTCATCTGACGCCCGCGAAACAACACAGTTCCTGTTTCATCTGACGCCCGCGAAACAACACAGTTCCTGTTTCATCTGATGCCCGAGACACAACACAGTTCCTGTTTCATCTGATGCCCGAGACACAACACAGTTCCTGTTTCATCTGACGCCCGAGACAAAACACAGTTCCTGTTTCATCTGACGCCCGCGAAACAACACAGTTCCTGTTTCATCTGACGCCCGAGACACAACACAGTTTCTGTTTCATCTGACGCCCTCGAAACAACACAGTTCCTGTTTCATCTGACGCCCGAGACACAACACAGTTCCTGTTTCATCTGACGCCCGCTAAACAACACAGTTCCTGTTTCATCTGACGCCCGAGACACAACACAGTTCCTGTTTCATCTGACGCCCGCTAAACAACACAGTTCCTGTTTCATCTGACGCCCGAGACACAACACAGTTCCTGTTTCATCTGACGCCCGAGACACAACACAGTTCCTGTTTCATCTGACGCCCGCGAAACAACACAGTTCCTGTTTCATCTGACGACCGAGACACAACACAGTTCCTGTTTCATCTGACGCCCGCGAAAAAACACAGTTCCTGTTTCATCTGACGCCCGAGACACAACACAGTTCCTGTTTCATCTGACAACCGCGAAACAACACAGTTCCTGTTTCATCTGACGCCCGAGACACAACACAGTTCCTGTTTCATCTGACGCCCGCTAAACAACACAGTTCCTGTTTCATCTGACGCCCGAGACACAACACAGTCCCTGTTTCATCTGACGCCCGCGAAACAACACAGTTCCTGTTTCATCTGACGCCCGAGACACAACACAGTTCCTGTTTCATCTGACGCCCGCGAAACAACACAGTTCCTGTTTCATCTGATGCCCGAGACATAACACAGTTCCTGTTTCATCTGATGCCCGAGACACAACACAGTTCCTGTTTCATCTGACGGCCCCGAAACAACACAGTTCCTTTTTCATCTGACGCCCGAGACACAACACAGTTCCTGTTTCATATGACGCCCACGAAACAACACAGTTCCTGTTTCATCTGACGCCCGAGACACAATACAGTTCCCGTTTCATCTGACGCCCGCGAAACAACACAGTTCCTGTTTCATCTGAAGCCCGAGACACAACACAGTTCCTGTTTCATCTGACGCCCTCGAAACAACACAGTTCCTGTTTCATCTGACGCCCGAGACACAACACAGTTCCTGTTTCATCTGACGCCCGCGAAACAACACAGTTCCTGTTTCATCTGACGCCCGAGACACAACACAGTTCCTGTTTCATCTGACGCACGCGAAACAACACAGTTCCTGTTTCATCTGATGCCCGAGACACAACACAGTTCCTGTTTCATCTGATGACCGAGACACAACACAGTTCCTTTTTCATCTGACGCCCGCTAAACAACACAGTTCCTGTTTCATCTGACGCCCGAGACACAACACAGTTCCTGTTTCATCTGACGCCCGAGACACAACACAGTTCCTGTTTCATCTGACGCCCGCGAAACAACACAGTTCCTGTTTCATCTGACGCCCGAGACACAACACAGTTCCTGTTTCATCTGACGCCCGCGAAACAACACAGTTCCTGTTTCATCTGACGCCCGAGACACAACACAGTTCCTGTTTCATCTGACGCCCGCGAAACAACACAGTTCCTGTTTCATCTGACGCCCGAGACACAACACAGTTCCTGTTTCATCTGACGCCCGCTAAACAACACAGTTCCTGTTTCATCTGACGCCCGAGACACAACACAGTCCCTGTTTCATCTGACGCCCGCGAAACAACACAGTTCCTGTTTCATCTGACGCCCGAGACACAACACAGTTCCCGTTTCATCTGACGCCCGCGAAACAACACAGTTCCTGTTTCATCTGATGCCCGAGACATAACACAGTTCCTGTTTCATCTGATGCCCGAGACACAACACAGTTCCTGTTTCATCTGACGCCCCCGACACAACACAGTTCCTTTTTCATCTGACGCCCGAGACACAACACAGTTCCCGTTTCATCTGACGCCCACGAAACAACACAGTTCCTGTTTCATCTGACGCCCGAGACACAATACAGTTCCTATTTCATCTGACGCCCGCGAAACAACACAGTTCCTGTTTCATCTGATGCCCGAGACATAACACAGTTCCTGTTTCATCTGATGCCCGAGACACAACACAGTTCCTGTTTCATCTGCCGCCCCCGAAACAACACAGTTCCTTTTTCATCTGACGCCCGAGACACAACACAGTTCCCGTTTCATCTGACGCCCACGAAACAACACAGTTCCTGTTTCATCTGACGCCCGCGAAACAACACAGTTCCTGTTTCATCTGACGCCCGAGACACAACACAGTTCCTGTTTCATCTGACGCCCGCGAAACAACACAGTTCCTGTTTCATCTGATGCCCGAGACACAACACAGTTCCTGTTTCATCTGATGACCGAGACACAACACAGTTCCTTTTTCATCTGACGCCCGCGAAACAACACAGTTCCTGTTTCATCTGACGCCCGCGAAACAACACAGTTCCTGTTTCATCTGACGCCCGAGACACAACACAGTCCCTGTTTCATCTGACGCCCGCGAAACAACACAGTTCCTGTTTCATCTGACGCCCGAAACACAACACAGTTCCTGTTTCATCTGACGCCCGAGACACAACACAGTTCCTGTTTCATCTGACGCCCGCTAAACAACACAGTTCCTGTTTCATCTGACGCCCACGAAACAACACAGTTCCTGTTTCATCTGACGCCCGAGACACAATACAGTTCCTGTTTCATCTGACGCCCGCGAAACAACACAGTTCCTGTCTCATCTGACGCCCGAGACACAACACAGTTCCTGTTTCATCTGACGCCCTCGAAACAAAACAGTTCCTGTTTCATCTGACGCCCGAGACACAACACAGTTCCTGTTTCATCTGACGCCCGCGAAACAACACAGTTCCTGTTTCATCTGACGCCCGAGACACAACACAGTTCCTGTTTCATCTGACGCCAACGAAACAACACAGTTCCTGTTTCATCTGATGCCCGAGACACAACACAGTTCCTGTTTCATCTGATGACCGAGACACAACACAGTTCCTTTTTCATCTGACGCCCGCGAAACAACACAGTTCCTGTTTCATCTGACGCCCGCGATACAACACAGTTCCTGTTTCATCTGATGCCCGAGACACAACACAGTTCCTGTTTCATCTGATGCCCGAGACACAACACAGTTCCTGTTTCATCTGACGCCCGAGACACAACACAGTTCCTGTTTCATCTGACGCCCGCGAAACAACACAGTTCCTGTTTCATCTGACGCCCGAGACACAACACAGTTTCTGTTTCATTTGACGCCCGCGAAACAACACAGTTCCTGTTTCATATGACGCCCGAGACACAACACAGTTCCTGTTTCATCTGACGCCCGCTAAACAACACAGTTCCTGTTTCATCTGACGCCCGAGACACAACACAGTTCCTGTTTCATCTGACGCCCGCTAAACAACACAGTTCCTGTTTCATCTGACGCCCGAGACACAACACAGTTCCTGTTTCATCTGACGCCCGAGACACAACACAGTTCCTGTTTCATCTGACGCCCGCGAAAGAACACAGTTCCTGTTTCATCTGACGCCCGAGACACAACACAGTTCCTGTTTCATCTGACGCCCGCGAAACAACACAGTTCCTGTTTCATCTGACGCCCGAGACACAACACAGTTCCTGTTTCATCTGACGCCCGCGAAACAACACAGTTCCTGTTTCATCTGACGCCCGAGACACAACACAGTTCCTGTTTCATCTTACGCCCGCTAAACAACACAGTTCCTGTTTCATCTGACGCCCGAGACACAACACAGTCCCTGTTTCATCTGACGCCCGCGAAACAACACAGTTCCTGTTTCATCTGATGCCCGAGACATAACACAGTTCTTGTTTCATCTGATGCCCGAGACACAACACAGTTCCTGTTTCATCTGACGCCCGAGACACAACACAGTTCCCGTTTCATCTGACGCCCACGAAACAACACAGTTCCTGTTTCATCTGACACCCCCGAAACAACACAGTTCCCGTTTCATCTGACGCCCGCGAAACAACACAGTTCCTGTTTCATCTGAAGCCCGAGACACAACACAGTTCCTGTTTCATCTGACGCCCTCGAAACAACACAGTTCCTGTTTCATCTGACGCCCGAGACACAACACAGTTCCTGTTTCATCTGACGCCCGCGAAACAACACAGTTCCTGTTTCATCTGACGCCCGAGACACAACACAGTTCCTGTTTCATCTGACGCACGCGAAACAACACAGTTCCTGTTTCATCTGATGCCCGAGACACAACACAGTTCCTGTTTCATCTGATGACCGAGACACAACACAGTTCCTTTTTCATCTGACGCCCGCTAAACAACACAGTTCCTGTTTCATCAGATGCCCGAGACACAATACAGTTCCTGTTTCATCTGACGCCCGAGACACAACACAGTTCCCGTTTCATCTGACGCCCACGAAACAACACAGTTCCTGTTTCATCTGACACCCCCGAAACAACACAGTTCCCGTTTCATCTGACGCCCGCGAAACAACACAGTTCCTGTTTCATCTGAAGCCCGAGACACAACACAGTTCCTGTTTCATCTGACGCCCTCGAAACAACACAGTTCCTGTTTCATCTGACGCCCGAGACACAACACAGTTCCTGTTTCATCTGACGCCCGCGAAACAACACAGTTCCTGTTTCATCTGACGCCCGAGACACAACACAGTTCCTGTTTCATCTGATGCACGCGAAACAACACAGTTCCTGTTTCATCTGATGCCCGAGACACAACACAGTTCCTGTTTCATCTGATGACCGAGACACAACACAGTTCCTTTTTCATCTGACGCCCGCTAAACAACACAGTTCCTGTTTCATCTGACGCCCGAGACACAACACAGTTCCTGTTTCATCTGACGCCCGAGACACAACACAGTTCCTGTTTCATCTGACGCCCGCGAAACAACACAGTTCCTGTTTCATCTGACGCCCGAGACACAACACAGTTCCTGTTTCATCTGACGCCCGCGAAACAACACAGTTCCTGTTTCATCTGACGCCCGAGACACAACACAGTTCCTGTTTCATCTGACGCCCGCGAAACAACACAGTTCCTGTTTCATCTGACGCCCGAGACACAACACAGTTCCTGTTTCATCTGACGCCCGCTAAACAACACAGTTCCTGTTTCATCTTACGCCCGAGACACAACACAGTCCCTGTTTCATCTGACGCCCGCGAAACAACACAGTTCCTGTTTCATCTGACGCCCGAGACACAACACAGTTCCCGTTTCATCTGACGCCCGCGAAACAACACAGTTCCTGTTTCATCTGATGGCCGAGACATAACACAGTTCCTGTTTCATCTGATGCCCGAGACACAACACAGTTCCTGTTTCATCTGACGCCCCCGAAACAACACAGTTCCTTTTTCATCTGACGCCCGAGACACAACACAGTTCCCGTTTCATCTGACGCCCACGAAACAACACAGTTCCTGTTTCATCTGACGCCCGAGACACAATACAGTTCCTATTTCATCTGACGCCCGCGAAACAACACAGTTCCTGTTTCATCTGAAGCCCGAGACACAACACAGTTCCTGTTTCATCTGACGCCCGCGAAACAACACAGTTCCTGTTTCATCTGACGCCCGAGACACAACACAGTTCCTGTTTCATCTGACGCACGCGAAACAACACAGTTCCTGTTTCATCTGATGCCCGAGACACAACACAGTTCCTGTTTCATCTGATGACCGAGACACAACACAGTTCCTTTTTCATCAGACGCCCGCGAAACAACACAGTTCCTGTTTCATCTGACGCCCGCGAAACAACACAGTTCCTGTTTCATCTGATGCCCGAGACACAACACAGTTCCTGTTTCATCTGATGCCCGAGACACAACACAGTTCCTGTTTCATCTGACGCCCGAGACACAACACAGTTCCTGTTTCATCTGACGCCCGCGAAACAACACAGTTCCTGTTTCATCTGACGCCCGAGACACAACACAGTTTCTGTTTCATTTGACGCCCGCGAAACAACACAGTTCCTGTTTCATCTGACGCCCGAGACACAACACAGTTCCTGTTTCATCTGACGCCCGCTAAACAACACAGTTCCTGTTTCATCTGATGCCCGAGACACAACACAGTTCCTGTGTCATCTGATACCCGAGACACAACACAGTTCCTGTATCATCTGACGCCCGAGACACAACACAGTTCCTGTTTCATCTGACGCCCGCTAAACAACACAGTTCCTGTTTCATCTGACGCCCGAGACACAACACAGTTCCTGTTTCATCTGACGCCCGCTAAACAACACAGTTCCTGTTTCATCTGACGCCCGAGACACAACGCAGTTCCTGTTTCATCTGACGCCCGAGACACAACACAGTTCCTTTTTCATCTGACGCCCGCTAAACAACACAGTTCCTGTTTCATCAGATGCCCGAGACACAATACAGTTCCTGTTTCATCTGACGCCCGAGACACAACACAGTTCCCGTTTCATCTGACGCCCACGAAACAACACAGTTCCTGTTTCATCTGACACCCCCGAAACAACACAGTTCCCGTTTCATCTGACGCCCGCGAAACAACACAGTTCCTGTTTCATCTGAAGCCCGAGACACAACACAGTTCCTGTTTCATCTGACGCCCTCGAAACAACACAGTTCCTGTTTCATCTGACGCCCGAGACACAACACAGTTCCTGTTTCATCTGACGCCCGCGAAACAACACAGTTCCTGTTTCATCTGACGCCCGAGACACAACACAGTTCCTGTTTCATCTGATGCACGCGAAACAACACAGTTCCTGTTTCATCTGATGCCCGAGACACAACACAGTTCCTGTTTCATCTGATGACCGAGACACAACACAGTTCCTTTTTCATCTGACGCCCGCTAAACAACACAGTTCCTGTTTCATCTGACGCCCGAGACACAACACAGTTCCTGTTTCATCTGACGCCCGAGACACAACACAGTTCCTGTTTCATCTGACGCCCGCGAAACAACACAGTTCCTGTTTCATCTGACGCCCGAGACACAACACAGTTCCTGTTTCATCTGACGCCCGCGAAACAACACAGTTCCTGTTTCATCTGACGCCCGAGACACAACACAGTTCCTGTTTCATCTGACGCCCGCGAAACAACACAGTTCCTGTTTCATCTGACGCCCGAGACACAACACAGTTCCTGTTTCATCTGACGCCCGCTAAACAACACAGTTCCTGTTTCATCTTACGCCCGAGACACAACACAGTCCCTGTTTCATCTGACGCCCGCGAAACAACACAGTTCCTGTTTCATCTGACGCCCGAGACACAACACAGTTCCCGTTTCATCTGACGCCCGCGAAACAACACAGTTCCTGTTTCATCTGATGGCCGAGACATAACACAGTTCCTGTTTCATCTGATGCCCGAGACACAACACAGTTCCTGTTTCATCTGACGCCCCCGAAACAACACAGTTCCTTTTTCATCTGACGCCCGAGACACAACACAGTTCCCGTTTCATCTGACGCCCACGAAACAACACAGTTCCTGTTTCATCTGACGCCCGAGACACAATACAGTTCCTATTTCATCTGACGCCCGCGAAACAACACAGTTCCTGTTTCATCTGAAGCCCGAGACACAACACAGTTCCTGTTTCATCTGACGCCCGCGAAACAACACAGTTCCTGTTTCATCTGACGCCCGAGACACAACACAGTTCCTGTTTCATCTGACGCACGCGAAACAACACAGTTCCTGTTTCATCTGATGCCCGAGACACAACACAGTTCCTGTTTCATCTGATGACCGAGACACAACACAGTTCCTTTTTCATCTGACGCCCGCGAAACAACACAGTTCCTGTTTCATCTGACGCCCGCGAAACAACACAGTTCCTGTTTCATCTGATGCCCGAGACACAACACAGTTCCTGTTTCATCTGATGCCCGAGACACAACACAGTTCCTGTTTCATCTGACGCCCGAGACACAACACAGTTCCTGTTTCATCTGACGCCCGCGAAACAACACAGTTCCTGTTTCATCTGACGCCCGAGACACAACACAGTTTCTGTTTCATTTGACGCCCGCGAAACAACACAGTTCCTGTTTCATCTGACGCCCGAGACACAACACAGTTCCTGTTTCATCTGACGCCCGCTAAACAACACAGTTCCTGTTTCATCTGATGCCCGAGACACAACACAGTTCCTGTGTCATCTGATACCCGAGACACAACACAGTTCCTGTATCATCTGACGCCCGAGACACAACACAGTTCCTGTTTCATCTGACGCCCGCTAAACAACACAGTTCCTGTTTCATCTGACGCCCGAGACACAACACAGTTCCTGTTTCATCTGACGCCCGCTAAACAACACAGTTCCTGTTTCATCTGACGCCCGAGACACAACGCAGTTCCTGTTTCATCTGACGCCCGAGACACAACACAGTTCCTGTTTCATCTGACGCCCGCGAAACAACACAGTTCCTGTTTCATCTGACGCCCGAGACACAACACAGTTCCTGTTTCATCTGACGCCCGCGAAACAACACAGTTCCTGTTTCATCTGACGCCCGAGACACAACACAGTTCCTGTTTCATCTAACGCCCGCGAAACAACACAGTTCCTGTTTCATCTGACGCCCGAGACACAACACAGTTCCTGTTTCATCTGACGCCCGCTAAACAACACAGTTCCTGTTTCATCTGACGCACGAGACCCAACACAGTTCCTGTTTCATCTGACGCCCGCGAAACAACACAGTTCCTGTTTCATCTGACGCCCGAGACACAACACAGTTCCTGTTTCATCTGACGCCCGCTAAACAACACAGTTCCTGTTTCATCTGACGCCCGAGACACAACACAGTCCCTGTTTCATCTGACGCCCGCGAAACAACACAGTTCCTGTTTCATCTGACGCCCGAGACACAACACAGTTCCCGTTTCATCTGACGCCCGCGAAACAACACAGTTCCTGTTTCATCTGATGCCCGAGACACAACACAGTTCCTGTTTCATCTGACGCCCCCGACACAACACAGTTCCTTTTTCATCTGACGCCCGAGACACAACACAGTTCCCGTTTCATCTGACGCCCACGAAACAACACAGTTCCTGTTTCATCTGACGCCCGAGACACAATACAGTTCCTATTTCATCTGACGCCCGCGAAACAACACAGTTCCTGTTTCATCTGATGCCCTAGACATAACACAGTTCCTGTTTCATCTGATGCCCGAGACACAACACAGTTCCTGTTTCATCTGACGCCCCCGAAACAACACAGTTCCTTTTTCATCTGACGCCCGAGACACAACACAGTTCCCGTTTCATCTGACGCCCACGAAACAACACAGTTCCTGTTTCATCTGACGCCCGCGAAACAACACAGTTCCTGTTTCATCTGACGCCCGAGACACAACACAGTTCCTGTTTCATCTGACGCCCGCGAAACAACACAGTTCCTGTTTCATCTGATGCCCGAGACACAACACAGTTCCTGTTTCATCTGATGACCGAGACACAACACAGTTCCTTTTTCATCTGACGCCCGCGAAACAACACAGTTCCTGTTTCATCTGACGCCCGCGAAACAACACAGTTCCTGTTTCATCTGACGCCCGAGACACAACACAGTCCCTGTTTCATCTGACGCCCGCGAAACAACACAGTTCCTGTTTCATCTGACGCCCGAAACACAACACAGTTCCCGTTTCATCTGACGCCCGAGACACAATACAGTTCCTGTTTCATCTGAAGCCCGCTAAACAACACAGTTCCTGTTTCATCTGACGCCCACGAAACAACACAGTTCCTGTTTCATCTGTCGCCCGAGACACAATACAGTTCCTGTTTCATCTGACGCCCGCGAAACAACACAGTTCCTGTTTCATCTGACGCCCGAGACACAACACAGTTCCTGTTTCATCTGACGCCCTCGAAACAAAACAGTTCCTGTTTCATCTGACGCCCGAGACACAACACAGTTCCTGTTTCATCTGACGCCCGCGAAACAACACAGTTCCTGTTTCATCTGACGCCCGAGACACAACACAGTTCCTGTTTCATCTGACGCCCGCGAAACAACACAGTTCCTGTTTCATCTGATGCCCGAGACACAACACAGTTCCTGTTTCATCTGATGACCGAGACACAACACAGTTCCTTTTTCATCTGACGCCCGCGAAACAACACAGTTCCTGTTTCATCTGACGCCCGCGATACAACACAGTTCCTGTTTCATCTGATGCCCGAGACACAACACAGTTCCTGTTTCATCTGATGCCCGAGACACAACACAGTTCCTGTTTCATCTGACGCCCGAGACACAACACAGTTCCTGTTTCATCTGACGCCCGCGAAACAACACAGTTCCTGTTTCATCTGACGCCCGAGACACAACACAGTTTCTGTTTCATTTGACGCCCGCGAAACAACACAGTTCCTGTTTCATCTGACGCCCGAGACACAACACAGTTCCTGTTTCATCTGACGCCCTCTAAACAACACAGTTCCTGTTTCATCTGACGCCCGAGACACAACACAGTTCCTGTTTCATCTGACGCCCGCTAAACAACACAGTTCCTGTTTCATCTGACGCCCGAGACACAACACAGTTCCTGTTTCATCTGACGCCCGAGACACAACACAGTTCCTGTTTCATCTGACGCCCGCGAAACAACACAGTTCCTGTTTCATCTGACGCCCGAGACACAACACAGTTCCTGTTTCATCTGACGCCCGCGAAACAACACAGTTCCTGTTTCATCTGACGCCCGAGACACAACACAGTTCCTGTTTCATCTGACGCCCGCGAAACAACACAGTTCCTGTTTCATCTGACGCCCGAGACACAACACAGTTCCTGTTTCATCTGACGCCCGCTAAACAACACAGTTCCTGTTTCATCTGACGCCCGAGACACAACACAGTCCCTGTTTCATCTGACGCCCGCGAAACAACACAGTTCCTGTTTCATCTGACGCCCGAGACACAACACAGTTCCTGTTTCATCTGACGCCCGCGAAACAACACAGTTCCTGTTTCATCTGATGCCCGAGACATAACACAGTTCCTGTTTCATCTGATGCCCGAGACACAACACAGTTCCTGTTTCATCTGACGCCCGAGACACAACACAGTTCCCGTTTCATCTGACGCCCACGAAACAACACAGTTCCTGTTTCATCTGACGCCCCCGAAACAACACAGTTCCCGTTTCATCTGACGCCCGCGAAACAACACAGTTCCTGTTTCATCTGAAGCCCGAGACACAACACAGTTCCTGTTTCATCTGACGCCCTCGAAACAACACAGTTCCTGTTTCATCTGACGCCCGAGACACAACACAGTTCCTGTTTCATCTGACGCCCGCGAAACAACACAGTTCCTGTTTCATCTGACGCCCGAGACACAACACAGTTCCTGTTTCATCTGACGCACGCGAAACAACACAGTTCCTGTTTCATCTGATGCCCGAGACACAACACAGTTCCTGTTTCATCTGATGACCGAGACACAACACAGTTCCTTTTTCATCTGACGCCCGCTAAACAACACAGTTCCTGTTTCATCTGATGCCCGAGACACAACACAGTTCCTGTTTCATCTGACGCCCGAGACACAACACAGTTCCTGTTTCATCTGACGCCCGCGAAACAACACAGTTCCTGTTTCATCTGACGCCCGAGACACAACACAGTTCCTGTTTCATCTGACGCCCGCGAAACAACACAGTTCCTGTTTCATCTGACGCCCGAGACACAACACAGTTCCTGTTTCATCTGACGCCCGCGAAACAACACAGTTCCTGTTTCATCTGACGCCCGAGACACAACACAGTTCCTGTTTCATCTGACGCCCGCTAAACAACACAGTTCCTGTTTCATCTGACGCCCGAGACACAACACAGTCCCTGTTTCATCTGACGCCCGCGAAACAACACAGTTCCTGTTTCATCTGACGCCCGAGACACAACACAGTTCCCGTTTCATCTGACGCCCGCGAAACAACACAGTTCCTGTTTCATCTGATGCCCGAGACATAACACAGTTCCTGTTTCATCTGATGCCCGAGACACAACACAGTTCCTGTTTCATCTGACGCCCCCGAAACAACACAGTTCCTTTTTCATCTGACGCCCGAGACACAACACAGTTCCCGTTTCATCTGACGCCCACGAAACAACACAGTTCCTGTTTCATCTGACGCCCGAGACACAATACAGTTCCTATTTCATCTGACGCCCGCGAAACAACACAGTTCCTGTTTCATCTGAAGCCCGAGACACAACACAGTTCCTGTTTCATCTGACGCCCTCGAAACAACACAGTTCCTGTTTCATCTGACGCCCGAGACACAACACAGTTCCTGTTTCATCTGACGCCCGCGAAACAACACAGTTCCTGTTTCATCTGACGCCCGAGACACAACACAGTTCCTGTTTCATCTGACGCACGCGAAACAACACAGTTCCTGTTTCATCTGATGCCCGAGACACAACACAGTTCCTGTTTCATCTGATGACCGAGACACAACACAGTTCCTTTTTCATCTGACGCCCGCGAAACAACACAGTTCCTGTTTCATCTGACGCCCGCGAAACAACACAGTTCCTGTTTCATCTGATGCCCGAGACACAACACAGTTCCTGTTTCATCTGATGCCCGAGACACAACACAGTTCCTGTTTCATCTGACGCCCGAGACACAACACAGTTCCTGTTTCATCTGACGCCCGCGAAACAACACAGTTCCTGTTTCATCTGACGCCCGAGACACAACACAGTTTCTGTTTCATTTGACGCCCGCTAAACAACACAGTTCCTGTTTCATCTGACGCCCGAGACACAACACAGTTCCTGTTTCATCTGACGCCCGCTAAACAACACAGTTCCTGTTTCATCTGATGCCCGAGACACAACACAGTTCCTGTGTCATCTGATACCCGAGACACAACACAGTTCCTGTTTCATCTGACGCCCGAGACACAACACAGTTCCTGTTTCATCTGACGCCCGCTAAACAACACAGTTCCTGTTTCATCTGACGCCCGAGACACAACACAGTTCCTGTTTCATCTGACGCCCGCTAAACAACACAGTTCCTGTTTCATCTGACGCCCGAGACACAACGCAGTTCCTGTTTCATCTGACGCCCGAGACACAACACAGTTCCTGTTTCATCTGACGCCCGCGAAACAACACAGTTCCTGTTTCATCTGACGCCCGAGACACAACACAGTTCCTGTTTCATCTGACGCCCGCGAAACAACACAGTTCCTGTTTTATCTGACGCCCGAGACACAACACAGTTCCTGTTTCATCTAACGCCCGCGAAACAACACAGTTCCTGTTTCATCTGACGCCCGAGACACAGCACAGTTCCTGTTTCATCTGACGCCCGCTAAACAACACAGTTCCTGTTTCATCTGACGCACGAGACACAACACAGTTCCTGTTTCATCTGACGCCCGCGAAACAACACAGTTCCTGTTTCATCTGACGCCCGAGACACAACACAGTTCCTGTTTCATCTGACGCCCGCGAAACAACACAGTTCCTCTTTCATCTGACGCCCGCGAAACAACACAGTTCCTGTTTCATCTGACGCACGAGACACAACACAGTTCCTGTTTCATCTGACGCCCGCGAAACAACACAGTTCCTGTTTCATCTGACGCCCGAGACACAACACAGTTCCTGTTTCATCTGACGCCCGCGAAACAACACAGTTCGTGTTTCATCTGATGCCCGAGACATAACACAGTTCCTGTTTCATCTGATGCCCGAGACACAACACAGTTCCTGTTTCATCTGACGCCCCCGAAACAACACAGTTCCTTTTTCATCTGACGCCCGAGACACAACACAGTTCCCGTTTCATCTGACGCCCACGAAACAACACAGTTCCTGTTTCATCTGACGCCCGAGACACAACACAGTTCCTGTTTCATCTGACGCCCGAGACACAGCACAGTTCCTGTTTCATCTGACGCCCGCAAAACAACACAGTTCCTGTTTCATCTGACGCCCGAGACACAACACTGTTCCTTTTTCATCGGATGACCGAGACACAACACAGCTCCTTTTTCATCTGACGCCCGCGAAACAACACAGTTCCTGTTTCATCTGACGCCCGCGAAACAACACAGTTCCTGTTTCATCTGACGCCCGCGAAACAACACAGTTCCTGTTTCATCTGACGCCCGCGAAACAACACAGTTCCTGTTTCATCTGACGCCCGAGACACAACACAGTTTCTGTTTCATTTGACGCCTGCGAAACAACACAGTTCCTGTTTCATCTGACGCCCGCGAAACAACACAGTTCCTGTTTCATCTGACGCCCGAGACACAACACAGTTCCTGTTTCATCTGACGCCCGCGAAACAAAACAGTTCCTGTTTCATCTGATGCCCGAGACACAACACAGTTCCTGTTTCATCTGATGACCGAGACACAACACAGTTCCTTTTTCATCTGACGCCCGCGAAACAACACAGTTCCTGTTTCATCTGACGCCCGCGAAACAACACAGTCCCTGTTTCATCTGATGCCCGAGACACAACACAGTTCCTGTTTCATCTGATGCCCGAGACACAACACAGTTCCTGTTTCATCTGACGCCCGAGACACAACACAGTTCCTGTTTCATCTGACGCCCGCGAAACAACACCGTTCCTGTTTCATCTGACGCCCGAGACACAACACAGTTTCTGTTTCATTTGACGCCCGCGAAACAACACAGTTCCTGTTTCATCTGACGCCCGAGACACAACACAGTTCCTGTTTCATCTGACGCCCGCTAAACAACACAGTTCCTGTGTCATCTGATGCCCGAGACACAACACAGTTCCTGTTTCATCTGACGCCCGAGACACAACAAAGTTCCTGTTTCATCTGACGCCCGCGAAACAACACAGTTCCTGTTTCATCTGACGCCCGAGACACAACACAGTTCCTCTTTCATCTGACGCCCGCGAAACAACACAGTTCCTGTTTCATCTGACGCCCGAGACACAACACAGTTCCTGTTTCATCTGACGCCCGCGAAACAACACAGTTCCTTTTTTATCTGACGCCGGCGAAACAACACAGTTCCTGTTTCATCTGATGCCCGAGACATAACACAGTTCCTGTTTCATCTGACGCCCGAGACACAACACAGTTCCTGTTTCATCTGACGCCCGTGAAACAACACAGTTCCTGTTTCATCTGAGGCCCGAGACATAACACAGTTCCTGTTTCATCTGACGCCCGCGAAACAACACAGTTCCTGTTTCATCTGATGTCCGCGAAACAACACAGTTCCTGTTTCATCTGACGCCGGAGACACAACACAGTTCCTGTTTCATCTGACGCCCGCGAAACAACACAGTTCCTGTTTCATCTGACGCCCGAGACACAACACAGTTCCTGTTTCATCTGACGCCCGCGAAACAACACAGTTCCTGTTTCATCTGACGCCCGAGACACAACACAGTTCCTGTTTCATCTGACGCCCGAGACACAATACAGTTCCTATTTCATCTGACGCCCGCGAAACAACACAGTTCCTGTTTCATCTGAAGCCCGAGACACAACACAGTTCCTGTTTCATCTGACGCCCTCGAAACAACACAGTTCCTGTTTCATCTGACGCCCGAGACACAACACAGTTCCTGTTTCATCTGACGCCCGCGAAACAACACAGTTCCTGTTTCATCTGACGCCCGAGACACAACACAGTTCCTGTTTCATCTGACGCACGCGAAACAACACAGTTCCTGTTTCATCTGATGCCCGAGACACAACACAGTTCCTGTTTCATCTGATGACCGAGACACAACACAGTTCCTTTTTCATCTGACGCCCGCGAAACAACACAGTTCCTGTTTCATCTGACGCCCGCGAAACAACACAGTTCCTGTTTCATCTGATGCCCGAGACACAACACAGTTCCTGTTTCATCTGATGCCCGAGACACAACACAGTTCCTGTTTCATCTGACGCCCGAGACACAACACAGTTCCTGTTTCATCTGACGCCCGCGAAACAACACAGTTCCTGTTTCATCTGACGCCCGAGACACAACACAGTTTCTGTTTCATTTGACGCCCGCTAAACAACACAGTTCCTGTTTCATCTGACGCCCGAGACACAACACAGTTCCTGTTTCATCTGACGCCCGCTAAACAACACAGTTCCTGTTTCATCTGATGCCCGAGACACAACACAGTTCCTGTGTCATCTGATACCCGAGACACAACACAGTTCCTGTTTCATCTGACGCCCGAGACACAACACAGTTCCTGTTTCATCTGACGCCCGCTAAACAACACAGTTCCTGTTTCATCTGACGCCCGAGACACAACACAGTTCCTGTTTCATCTGACGCCCGCTAAACAACACAGTTCCTGTTTCATCTGACGCCCGAGACACAACGCAGTTCCTGTTTCATCTGACGCCCGAGACACAACACAGTTCCTGTTTCATCTGACGCCCGCGAAACAACACAGTTCCTGTTTCATCTGACGCCCGAGACACAACACAGTTCCTGTTTCATCTGACGCCCGCGAAACAACACAGTTCCTGTTTTATCTGACGCCCGAGACACAACACAGTTCCTGTTTCATCTAACGCCCGCGAAACAACACAGTTCCTGTTTCATCTGACGCCCGAGACACAGCACAGTTCCTGTTTCATCTGACGCCCGCTAAACAACACAGTTCCTGTTTCATCTGACGCACGAGACACAACACAGTTCCTGTTTCATCTGACGCCCGCGAAACAACACAGTTCCTGTTTCATCTGACGCCCGAGACACAACACAGTTCCTGTTTCATCTGACGCCCGCGAAACAACACAGTTCCTCTTTCATCTGACGCCCGCGAAACGACACAGTTCCTGTTTCATCTGACGCACGAGACACAACACAGTTCCTGTTTCATCTGACGCCCGCGAAACAACACAGTTCCTGTTTCATCTGACGCCCGAGACACAACACAGTTCCTGTTTCATCTGACGCCCGCGAAACAACACAGTTCGTGTTTCATCTGATGCCCGAGACATAACACAGTTCCTGTTTCATCTGATGCCCGAGACACAACACAGTTCCTGTTTCATCTGACGCCCCCGAAACAACACAGTTCCTTTTTCATCTGACGCCCGAGACACAACACAGTTCCCGTTTCATCTGACGCCCACGAAACAACACAGTTCCTGTTTCATCTGACGCCCGAGACACAACACAGTTCCTGTTTCATCTGACGCCCGAGACACAGCACAGTTCCTGTTTCATCTGACGCCCGCGAAACAACACAGTTCCTGTTTCATCTGACGCCCGAGACACAACACTGTTCCTTTTTCATCTGATGACCGAGACACAACACAGCTCCTTTTTCATCTGACGCCCGCGAAACAACACAGTTCCTGTTTCATCTGACGCCCGCGAAACAACACAGTTCCTGTTTCATCTGACGCCCGCGAAACAACACAGTTCCTGTTTCATCTGACGCCCGAGACACAACACAGTTTCTGTTTCATTTGACGCCTGCGAAACAACACAGTTCCTGTTTCATCTGACGCCCGCGAAACAACACAGTTCCTGTTTCATCTGACGCCCGAGACACAACACAGTTCCTGTTTCATCTGACGCCCGCGAAACAAAACAGTTCCTGTTTCATCTGATGCCCGAGACACAACACAGTTCCTGTTTCATCTGATGACCGAGACACAACACAGTTCCTTTTTCATCTGACGCCCGCGAAACAACACAGTTCCTGTTTCATCTGACGCCCGCGAAACAACACAGTCCCTGTTTCATCTGATGCCCGAGACACAACACAGTTCCTGTTTCATCTGATGCCCGAGACACAACACAGTTCCTGTTTCATCTGACGCCCGAGACACAACACAGTTCCTGTTTCATCTGACGCCCGCGAAACAACACCGTTCCTGTTTCATCTGACGCCCGAGACACAACACAGTTTCTGTTTCATTTGACGCCCGCGAAACAACACAGTTCCTGTTTCATCTGACGCCCGAGACACAACACAGTTCCTGTTTCATCTGACGCCCGCTAAACAACACAGTTCCTGTGTCATCTGATGCCCGAGACACAACACAGTTCCTGTTTCATCTGACGCCCGAGACACAACAAAGTTCCTGTTTCATCTGACGCCCGCGAAACAACACAGTTCCTGTTTCATCTGACGCCCGAGACACAACACAGTTCCTCTTTCATCTGACGCCCGCGAAACAACACAGTTCCTGTTTCATCTGACGCCCGAGACACAACACAGTTCCTGTTTCTTCTGACGCCCGCGAAACAACACAGTTCCTTTTTTATCTGACGCCGGCGAAACAACACAGTTCCTGTTTCATCTGATGCCCGAGACATAACACAGTTCCTGTTTCATCTGACGCCCGAGACACAACACAGTTCCTGTTTCATCTGACGCCCGTGAAACAACACAGTTCCTGTTTCATCTGAGGCCCGAGACATAACACAGTTCCTGTTTCATCTGACGCCCGCGAAACAACACAGTTCCTGTTTCATCTGATGTCCGCGAAACAACACAGTTCCTGTTTCATCTGACGCCGGAGACACAACACAGTTCCTGTTTCATCTGACGCCCGCGAAACAACACAGTTCCTGTTTCATCTGACGCCCGAGACACAACACAGTTCCTGTTTCATCTGACGCCCGCGAAACAACACAGTTCCTGTTTCATCTGACGCCCGAGACACAACACAGTTCCTGTTTCATCTGACGCCCGCGAAACAACACAGTTCCTGTTTCATCTGATGCCCGAGACATAACACAGTTCCTGTTTCATCTGATGCCCGAGACACAACACAGTTCCTGTTTCATCTGACGCCCGCGAAACAACACAGTTCCTTTTTCATCTGACGCCCGAGACACAACACAGTTCCTGTTTCAGCTGACGCCCGAGACACAACAGAGTTCCTGTTTCATATGACGCCCGAGACGCAACACAGTTCCTGTTTCATCTGACGCCCAAAACGCAACACAGTTCCTTTTTCATCTTACGCCCGAGACACAACAGAGTTCCTGTTTCATCTGACGCCCGAGACACAACAGAGTTCCTGTTTCATCTGACGCCCGAAACACAACACAGTTCCTGTTTCATCTGATGACCGAGACACAACACAGTTCCTGTTTCATCTGACGCCCGAGACACAACACAGTTCCTGTTTCATCTGATGCCCGAGACACAACACAGTTCCTGTTTCATCTGGCGCCCGAGACACAAAACAGTTCCTGTTTCATCTGACGCCCGTGAAACAACACAGTTCCTGTTTCATCTGACGCCCGAGACACAACACAGTTCCTGTTTCATCTGATGCCCGCGAAACAACACAGTTCCTGTTTCATCTGATGCCCGAGACATAACACAGTTCCTGTTTCATCTGATGCCCGAGACAACACAGTTCCTGTTTCATCTGACGCCCCCGACACAACACAGTTCCTTTTTCATCTGACGCCCGAGACACAACACAGTTCCCGTTTCATCTGACGCGCACAAAACAACACAGTTCCTGTTTCATCTGACGCCCGAGACACAATACAGCTCCTATTTCATCTGACGCCCGCGAAACAACACAGTTCCTGTTTCATCTGATGCCCGAGACATAACACAGTTCCTGTTTCATCTGATGCCCGAGACACAACACAGTTCCTGTTTCATATGACGCCCCCGAAACAACACAGTTCCTTTTTCATCTGACGCCCGAGACACAACACAGTTCCCGTTTCATCTGACGCCCACGAAACAACACAGTTCCTGTTTCATCTGACGCCCGCGAAACAACACAGTTCCTGTTTCATCTGACGCCCGAGACACAACACAGTTCCTGTTTCATCTGACGCCCGCGAAACAACACAGTTCCTGTTTCATCTGATGCCCGAGACACAACACAGTTCCTGTTTCATCTGATGACCGAGACACAACACAGTTCCTTTTTCATCTGACGCCCGCGAAACAACACAGTTCCTGTTTCATCTGACGCCCGCGAAACAACACAGTTCCTGTTTCATCTGACGCCCGAGACACAACACAGTCCCTGTTTCATCTGACGCCCGCGAAACAACACAGTTCCTGTTTCATCTGACGCCCGAAACACAACACAGTTCCTGTTTCATCTGACGCCCGAGACACAACACAGTTCCTGTTTCATCTGACGCCCGCTAAACAACACAGTTCCTGTTTCATCTGACGCCCACGAAACAACACAGTTCCTGTTTCATCTGACGCCCGAGACACAATACAGTTCCTGTTTCATCTGACGCCGGCGAAACAACACAGTTCCTGTTTCATCTGACGCCCGAGACACAACACAGTTCCTGTTTCATCTGACGCCCTCGAAACAAAACAGTTCCTGTTTCATCTGACGCCCGAGACACAACACAGTTCCTGTTTCATCTGACGCCCGCGAAACAACACAGTTCCTGTTTCATCTGACGCCCGAGACACAACACAGTTCCTGTTTCATCTGACGCCCGCGAAACAACACAGTTCCTGTTTCATCTGATGCCCGAGACACAACACAGTTCCTGTTTCATCTGATGACCGAGACACAACACAGTTCCTTTTTCATCTGACGCCCGCGAAACAACACAGTTCCTGTTTCATCTGACGCCCGCGAAACAACACAGTTCCTGTTTCATCTGATGCCCGAGACACAACACAGTTCCTGTTTCATCTGATGCCCGAGACACAACACAGTTCCTGTTTCATCTGACGCCCGAGACACAACACAGTTCCTGTTTCATCTGACGCCCGCGAAACAACACAGTTCCTGTTTCATCTGACGCCCGAGACACAACACAGTTTCTGTTTCATTTGACGCCCGCGAAACAACACAGTTCCTGTTTCATCTGACGCCCGAGACACAACACAGTTCCTGTTTCATCTGACGCCCGCTAAACAACACAGTTCCTGTTTCATCTGACGCCCGAGACACAACACAGTTCCTGTTTCATCTGACGCCCGCTAAACAACACAGTTCCTGTTTCATCTGACGCCCGAGACACAACACAGTTCCTGTTTCATCTGACGCCCGAGACACAACACAGTTCCTGTTTCATCTGACGCCCGCGAAACAACACAGTTCCTGTTTCATCTGATGCCCGAGACATAACACAGTTCCTGTTTCATCTGATGCCCGAGACACAACACAGTTCCTGTTTCATCTGACGCCCGCGAAACAACACAGTTCCTTTTTCATCTGACGCCCGAGACACAACACAGTTCCTGTTTCAGCTGACGCCCGAGACACAACAGAGTTCCTGTTTCATCTGACGCCCGAGACGCAACACAGTTCCTGTTTCATCTGACGCCCAAAACGCAACACAGTTCCTTTTTCATCTTACGCCCGAGACACAACAGAGTTCCTGTTTCATCTGACGCCCGAGACACAACAGAGTTCCTGTTTCATCTGACGCCCGAAACACAACACAGTTCCTGTTTCATCTGATGACCGAGACACAACACAGTTCCTGTTTCATCTGACGCCCGAGACACAACACAGTTCCTGTTTCATCTGATGCCCGAGACACAACACAGTTCCTGTTTCATCTGGCGCCCGAGACACAAAACAGTTCCTGTTTCATCTGACGCCCGTGAAACAACACAGTTCCTGTTTCATCTGACGCCCGAGACACAACACAGTTCCTGTTTCATCTGATGCCCGCGAAACAACACAGTTCCTGTTTCATCTGATGCCCGAGACATAACACAGTTCCTGTTTCATCTGATGCCCGAGACACAACACAGTTCCTGTTTCATCTGACGCCCCCGACACAACACAGTTCCTTTTTCATCTGACGCCCGAGACACAACACAGTTCCCGTTTCATCTGACGCGCACAAAACAACACAGTTCCTGTTTCATCTGACGCCCGAGACACAATACAGTTCCTATTTCATCTGACGCCCGCGAAACAACACAGTTCCTGTTTCATCTCATGCCCGAGACATAACACAGTTCCTGTTTCATCTGATGCCCGAGACACAACACAGTTCCTGTTTCATCTGACGCCCCCGAAACAACACAGTTCCTTTTTCATCTGACGCCCGAGACACAACACAGTTCCCGTTTCATCTGACGCCCACGAAACAACACAGTTCCTGTTTCATCTGACGCCCGCGAAACAACACAGTTCCTGTTTCATCTGACGCCCGAGACACAACACAGTTCCTGTTTCATCTGACGCCCGCGAAACAACACAGTTCCTGTTTCATCTGATGCCCGAGACACAACACAGTTTCTGTTTCATCTGATGACCGAGACACAACACAGTTCCTTTTTCATCTGACGCCCGCGAAACAACACAGTTCCTGTTTCATCTGACGCCCGCGAAACAACACAGTTCCTGTTTCATCTGACGCCCGAGACACAACACAGTCCCTGTTTCATCTGACGCCCGCGAAACAACACAGTTCCTGTTTCATCTGACGCCCGAAACACAACACAGTTCCTGTTTCAGCTGACGCCCGAGACACAACACAGTTCCTGTTTCATCTGACGCCCGCTAAAAGACACAGTTCCTGTTTCATCTGACGCCCACGAAACAACACAGTTCCTGTTTCATCTGACGCCCGAGACACAATACAGTTCCTGTTTCATCTGACGCCCGCGAAACAACACAGTTCCTGTTTCATCTGACGCCCGAGACACAACACAGTTCCTGTTTCATCTGACGCCCTCGAAACAAAACAGTTCCTGTTTCATCTGACGCCCGAGACACAACACAGTTCCTGTTTCATCTGACGCCCGCGAAACAACACAGTTCCTGTTTCATCTGACGCCCGAGACACAACACAGTTCCTGTTTCATCTGACGCCCGCGAAACAACACAGTTCCTGTTTCATCTGATGCCCGAGACACAACACAGTTCCTGTTTCATCTGATGACCGAGACACAACACAGTTCCTTTTTCATCTGACGCCCGCGAAACAACACAGTTCCTGTTTCATCTGACGCCCGCGAAACAACACAGTTCCTGTTTCATCTGATGCCCGAGACACAACACAGTTCCTGTTTCATCTGATGCCCGAGACACAACACAGTTCCTGTTTCATCTGACGCCCGAGACACAACACAGTTCCTGTTTCATCTGACGCCCGCGAAACAACACAGTTCCTGTTTCATCTGACGCCCGAGACACAACACAGTTTCTGTTTCATTTGACGCCCGCGAAACAACACAGTTCCTGTTTCATCTGACGCCCGAGACACAACACAGTTCCTGTTTCATCTGACGCCCGCTAAACAACACAGTTCCTGTTTCATCTGACGCCCGAGACACAACACAGTTCCTGTTTCATCTGACGCCCGCTAAACAACACAGTTCCTGTTTCATCTGACGCCCGAGACACAACACAGTTCCTGTTTCATCTGACGCCCGAGACACAACACAGTTCCTGTTTCATCTGACACCCGCGAAACAACACAGTTCCTGTTTCATCTGACGCCCGAGACACAACACAGTTCCTGTTTCATCTGACGCCCGCGAAACAACACAGTTCCTGTTTCATCTGACGCCCGAGACACAACACAGTTCCTGTTTCATCTGACGCCCGCGAAACAACACAGTTCCTGTTTCATCTGACGCCCGAGACACAACACAGTTCCTGTTTCATCTGACGCCCGCTAAACAACACAGTTCCTGTTTCATCTGACGCCCGAGACACAACACAGTCCCTGTTTCATCTGACGCCCGCGAAACAACACAGTTCCTGTTTCATCTGACGCCCGAGACACAACACAGTTCCTGTTTCATCTGACGCCCGCGAAACAACACAGTTCCTGTTTCATCTGATGCCCGAGACATAACACAGTTCCTGTTTCATCTGATGCCCGAGACACAACACAGTTCCTGTTTCATCTGACGCCCCCGAAACAACACAGTTCCTTTTTCATCTGACGCCCGAGACACAACACAGTTCCCGTTTCATCTGACGCCCACGAAACAACACAGTTCCTGTTTCATCTGACGCCCGAGACACAATACAGTTCCCGTTTCATCTGACGCCCGCGAAACAACACAGTTCCTGTTTCATCTGAAGCCCGAGACACAACACAGTTCCTGTTTCATCTGACGCCCTCGAAACAACACAGTTCCTGTTTCATCTGACGCCCGAGACACAACACAGTTCCTGTTTCATCTGACGCCCGCGAAACAACACAGTTCCTGTTTCTTCTGACGCCCGAGACACAACACAGTTCCTGTTTCATCTGACGCACGCGAAACAACACAGTTCCTGTTTCATCTGATGCCCGAGACACAACACAGTTCCTGTTTCATCTGATGACCGAGACACAACACAGTTCCTTTTTCATCTGACGCCCGCTAAACAACCCAGTTCCTGTTTCATCTGACGCCCGAGACACAACACAGTTCCTGTTTCATCTGACGCCCGAGACACAACACAGTTCCTGTTTCATCTGACGCCCGCGAAACAACACAGTTCCTGTTTCATCTGACGCCCGAGACACAACACAGTTCCTGTTTCATCTGACGCCCGCGAAACAACACAGTTCCTGTTTCATCTGACGCCCGAGACACAACACAGTTCCTGTTTCATCTGACGCCCGCGAAACAACACAGTTCCTGTTTCATCTGACGCCCGAGACACAACACAGTTCCTGTTTCATCTGACGCCCGCTAAACAACACAGTTCCTGTTTCATCTGACGCCCGAGACACAACACAGTCCCTGTTTCATCTGACGCCCGCGAAACAACACAGTTCCTGTTTCATCTGACGCCCGAGACACAACACAGTTCCCGTTTCATCTGACGCCCGCGAAACAACACAGTTCCTGTTTCATCTGATGCCCGAGACATAACACAGTTCCTGTTTCATCTGATGCCCGAGACACAACACAGTTCCTGTTTCATCTGACGCCCCCGAAACAACACAGTTCCTTTTTCATCTGACGCCCGAGACACAACACAGTTCCCGTTTCATCTGACGCCCACGAAACAACACAGTTCCTGTTTCATCTGACGCCCGAGACACAATACAGTTCCTATTTCATCTGACGCCCGCGAAACAACACAGTTCCTGTTTCATCTGAAGCCCGAGACACAACACAGTTCCTGTTTCATCTGACGCCCTCGAAACAACACAGTTCCTGTTTCATCTGACGCCCGAGACACAACACAGTTCCTGTTTCATCTGACGCCCGCGAAACAACACAGTTCCTGTTTCATCTGACGCCCGAGACACAACACAGTTCCTGTTTCATCTGACGCACGCGAAACAACACAGTTCCTGTTTCATCTGATGCCCGAAACACAACACAGTTCCTGTTTCATCTGATGACCGAGACACAACACAGTTCCTTTTTCATCTGACGCCCGCGAAACAACACAGTTCCTGTTTCATCTGACGCCCGCGAAACAACACAGTTCCTGTTTCATCTGATGCCCGAGACACAACACAGTTCCTGTTTCATCTGATGCCCGAGACACAACACAGTTCCTGTTTCATCTGACGCCCGAGACACAACACAGTTCCTGTTTCATCTGACGCCCGCGAAACAACACAGTTCCTGTTTCATCTGACGCCCGAGACACAACACAGTTTCTGTTTCATTTGACGCCCGCGAAACAACACAGTTCCTGTTTCATCTGACGCCCGAGACACAACACAGTTCCTGTTTCATCTGACGCCCGCTAAACAACACAGTTCCTGTTTCATCTGATGCCCGAGACACAACACAGTTCCTGTGTCATCTGATACCCGAGACACAACACAGTTCCTGTTTCATCTGACGCCCGAGACACAACACAGTTCCTGTTTCATCTGACGCCCGCTAAACAACACAGTTCCTGTTTCATCTGACGCCCGAGACACAACACAGTTCCTGTTTCATCTGACGCCCGCTAAACAACACAGTTCCTGTTTCATCTGACGCCCGAGACACAACGCAGTTCCTGTTTCATCTGACGCCCGAGACACAACACAGTTCCTGTTTCATCTGACGCCCGCGAAACAACACAGTTCCTGTTTCATCTGACGCCCGAGACACAACACAGTTCCTGTTTCATCTGACGCCCGCGAAACAACACAGTTCCTGTTTCATCTGACGCCCGAGACACAACACAGTTCCTGTTTCATCTAACGCCCGCGAAACAACACAGTTCCTGTTTCATCTGACGCCCGAGACACAACACAGTTCCTGTTTCATCTGACGCCCGCGAAACAACACAGTTCCTGTTTCATCTGACGCCCGAGACACAACACAGTTCCTGTTTCATCTGACGCACGCGAAACAACACAGTTCCTGTTTCATCTGATGCCCGAAACACAACACAGTTCCTGTTTCATCTGATGACCGAGACACAACACAGTTCCTTTTTCATCTGACGCCCGCGAAACAACACAGTTCCTGTTTCATCTGACGCCCGCGAAACAACACAGTTCCTGTTTCATCTGATGCCCGAGACACAACACAGTTCCTGTTTCATCTGATGCCCGAGACACAACACAGTTCCTGTTTCATCTGACGCCCGAGACACAACACAGTTCCTGTTTCATCTGACGCCCGCGAAACAACACAGTTCCTGTTTCATCTGACGCCCGAGACACAACACAGTTTCTGTTTCATTTGACGCCCGCGAAACAACACAGTTCCTGTTTCATCTGACGCCCGAGACACAACACAGTTCCTGTTTCATCTGACGCCCGCTAAACAACACAGTTCCTGTTTCATCTGATGCCCGAGACACAACACAGTTCCTGTGTCATCTGATACCCGAGACACAACACAGTTCCTGTTTCATCTGACGCCCGAGACACAACACAGTTCCTGTTTCATCTGACGCCCGCTAAACAACACAGTTCCTGTTTCATCTGACGCCCGAGACACAACACAGTTCCTGTTTCATCTGACGCCCGCTAAACAACACAGTTCCTGTTTCATCTGACGCCCGAGACACAACGCAGTTCCTGTTTCATCTGACGCCCGAGACACAACACAGTTCCTGTTTCATCTGACGCCCGCGAAACAACACAGTTCCTGTTTCATCTGACGCCCGAGACACAACACAGTTCCTGTTTCATCTGACGCCCGCGAAACAACACAGTTCCTGTTTCATCTGACGCCCGAGACACAACACAGTTCCTGTTTCATCTAACGCCCGCGAAACAACACAGTTCCTGTTTCATCTGACGCCCGAGACACAACACAGTTCCTGTTTCATCTGACGCCCGCTAAACAACACAGTTCCTGTTTCATCTGACGCACGAGACACAACACAGTTCCTGTTTCATCTGACGCCCGCGAATCAACACAGTTCCTGTTTCATCTGACGCCCGAGACACAACACAGTTCCTGTTTCATCTGACGCCCGCGAAACAACACAGTTCCTCTTTCATCTGACGCCCGCGAAACAACACAGTTCCTGTTTCATCTGACGCACGAGACACAACACAGTTCCTGTTTCATCTGACGCCCGAGACACAACACAGTTCCTGTTTCATCTGATGCCCGAGACACAACACAGTTCCTGTTTCATCTGATGCCCGAGACACAACACAGTTCCTGTTTCATCTGACGCCCGAGACACAACACAGTTCCTGTTTCATCTGACGCCCACGAAACAACACAGTTCCTGTTTCATCTGACGCCCGAGACACAACACAGTTCCTGTTTCATCTGACGCCCGCTAAACAACACATTTCCTGTTTCATCTGACGCCCGAGACACAACACAGTTCCTGTTTCATCTGACGCCCGCTAAACAACACAGTTCCTGTTTCATCTGACGCCCGAGACACAACACAGTTCCTGTTTCATCTGACGCCCGAGACACAACACAGTTCCTGTTTCATCTGACGCCCGCGAAACAACACAGTTCCTGTTTCATCTGACGCCCGAGACACAACACAGTTCCTGTTTCATCTGACGCCCGCGAAACAACACAGTTCCTGTTTCATCTGACGCCCGAGACACAACACAGTTCCTGTTTCATCTGACGCCCGCGAAACAACACAGTTCCTGTTTCATCTGACGCCCGAGACACAACACAGTTCCTGTTTCATCTGACGCCCGCTAAACAACACAGTTCCTGTTTCATCTGACGCCCGAGACACAACACAGTCCCTGTTTCATCTGACGCCCGCGAAACAACACAGTTCCTGTTTCATCTGACGCCCGAGACACAACACAGTTCCTGTTTCATCTGACGCCCGCGAAACAACACAGTTCCTGTTTCATCTGATGCCCGAGACATAACACAGTTCCTGTTTCATCTGATGCCCGAGACACAACACAGTTCCTGTTTCATCTGACGCCCCCGAAACAACACAGTTCCTTTTTCATCTGACGCCCGAGACACAACACAGTTCCCGTTTCATCTGACGCCCACGAAACAACACAGTTCCTGTTTCATCTGACGCCCGAGACACAATACAGTTCCCGTTTCATCTGACGCCCGCGAAACAACACAGTTCCTGTTTCATCTGAAGCCCGAGACACAACACAGTTCCTGTTTCAACTGACGCCCTCGAAACAACACAGTTCCTGTTTCATCTGACGCCCGAGACACAACACAGTTCCTGTTTCATCTGACGCCCGCGAAACAACACAGTTCCTGTTTCTTCTGACGCCCGAGACACAACACAGTTCCTGTTTCATCTGACGCACGCGAAACAACACAGTTCCTGTTTCATCTGATGCCCGAGACACAACACAGTTCCTGTTTCATCTGATGACCGAGACACAACACAGTTCCTTTTTCATCTGACGCCCGCTAAACAACACAGTTCCTGTTTCATCTGACGCCCGAGACACAACACAGTTCCTGTTTCATCTGACGCCCGAGACACAACACAATTCCTGTTTCATCTGACGCCCGCGAAACAACACAGTTCCTGTTTCATCTGACGCCCGAGACACAACACAGTTCCTGTTTCATCTGACGCCCGAGACACAACACAGTTCCTGTTTCATCTGACGCCCGCGAAACAACACAGTTCCTGTTTCATCTGACGCCCGAGACACAACACAGTTCCTGTTTCATCTGACGCCCGCGAAACAACACAGTTCCTGTTTCATCTGACGCCCGAGACACAACACAGTTCCTGTTTCATCTGACGCCCGCGAAACAACACAGTTCCTGTTTCATCTGACGCCCGAGACACAACACAGTTCCTGTTTCATCTGACGCCCGCTAAACAACACAGTTCCTGTTTCATCTGACGCCCGAGACACAACACAGTCCCTGTTTCATCTGACGCCCGCGAAACAACACAGTTCCTGTTTCATCTGACGCCCGAGACACAACACAGTTCCCGTTTCATCTGACGCCCGCGAAACAACACAGTTCCTGTTTCATCTGATGCCCGAGACACAACACAGTTCCTGTTTCATCTGACGCCCCCGAAACAACACAGTTCCTTTTTCATCTGACGCCCGAGACACAACACAGTTCCCGTTTCATCTGACGCCCACGAAACAACACAGTTCCTGTTTCATCTGACGCCCGAGACACAATACAGTTCCTATTTCATCTGACGCCCGAGACACAACACAGTTCCTGTTTCATCTGACGCCCGCGAAACAACACAGTTCCTGTTTCATCTGACGCCCGAGACACAACACAGTTCCTGTTTCATCTGACGCCTGCTAAACAACACAGTTCCTGTTTCATCTGACGCCCGAGACACAACACAGTCCCTGTTTCATCTGACGCCCGCGAAACAACACAGTTCCTGTTTCATCTGACGCCCGAGAAACAACACAGTTCCCGTTTCATCTGACGCCCGCGAAACAACACAGTTCCTGTTTCATCTGATGCCCGAGACATAACACAGTTCCTGTTTCATCTGATGCCCGAGACACAACACAGTTCCTGTTTCATCTGACGCCCCCGAAACAACACAGTTCCTTTTTCATCTGACGCCCGAGACACAACACAGTTCCCGTTTCATCTGACGCCCACGAAACAACACAGTTCCTGTTTCATCTGACGCCCGAGACACAATACAGTTCCTATTTCATCTGACGCCCGCGAAACAACACAGTTCCTGTTTCATCTGAAGCCCGAGACACAACACAGTTCCTGTTTCATCTGACGCCCTCGAAACAACACAGTTCCTGTTTCATCTGACGCCCGAGACACAACACAGTTCCTGTTTCATCTGACGCCCGCGAAACAACACAGTTCCTGTTTCATCTGACGCCCGAGACACAACACAGTTCCTGTTTCATCTGACGCACGCGAAACAACACAGTTCCTGTTTCATCTGATGCCCGAGACACAACACAGTTCCTGTTTCATCTGATGACCGAGACACAACACAGTTCCTTTTTCATCTGACGCCCGCGAAACAACACAGTTCCTGTTTCATCTGACGCCCGCGAAACAACACAGTTCCTGTTTCATCTGATGCCCGAGACACAACACAGTTCCTGTTTCATCTGATGCCCGAGACACAACACAGTTCCTGTTTCATCTGACGCCCGAGACACAACACAGTTCCTGTTTCATCTGACGCCCGCGAAACAACACAGTTCCTGTTTCATCTGACGCCCGAGACACAACACAGTTTCTGTTTCATTTGACGCCCGCGAAACAACACAGTTCCTGTTTCATCTGACGCCCGAGACACAACACAGTTCCTGTTTCATCTGACGCCCGCTAAACAACACAGTTCCTGTTTCATCTGACGCCCGAGACACAACACAGTTCCTGTTTCATCTGACGCCCGCTAAACAACACAGTTCCTGTTTCATCTGACGCCCGAGACACAACGCAGTTCCTGTTTCATCTGACGCCCGAGACACAACACAGTTCCTGTTTCATCTGACGCCCGCGAAACAACACAGTTCCTGTTTCATCTGACGCCCGAGACACAACACAGTTCCTGTTTCATCTGACGCCCGCGAAACAACACAGTTCCTGTTTCATCTGACGCCCGAGACACAACACAGTTCCTGTTTCATCTAACGCCCGCGAAACAACACAGTTCCTGTTTCATCTGACGCCCGAGACACAACACAGTTCCTGTTTCATCTGACGCCCGCTAAACAACACAGTTCCTGTTTCATCTGACGCACGAGACACAACACAGTTCCTGTTTCATCTGACGCCCGCGAAACAACACAGTTCCTGTTTCATCTGACGCCCGAGACACAACACAGTTCCTGTTTCATCTGACGCCCGCGAAACAACACAGTTCCTCTTTCATCTGACGCCCGCGAAACAACACAGTTCCTGTTTCATCTGAAGCCCGAGACACAACACAGTTCCTGTTTCATCTGACGCCCTCGAAACAACACAGTTCCTGTTTCATCTGACGCCCGAGACACAACACAGTTCCTGTTTCATCTGACGCCCGCGAAACAACACAGTTCCTGTTTCTTCTGACGCCCGAGACACAACACAGTTCCTGTTTCATCTGACGCACGCGAAACAACACAGTTTCTGTTTCATCTGATGCCCGAGACACAACACAGTTCCTGTTTCATCTGATGACCGAGACACAACACAGTTCCTTTTTCATCTGACGCCCGCTAAACAACACAGTTCCTGTTTCATCTGACGCCCGAGACACAACACAGTTCCTGTTTCATCTGACGCCCGAGACACAACACAGTTCCTGTTTCATCTGACGCCCGCGAAACAACACAGTTCCTGTTTCATCTGACGCCCGAGACACAACACAGTTCCTGTTTCATCTGACGCCCGCGAAACAACACAGTTCCTGTTTCATCTGACGCCCGAGACACAACACAGTTCCTGTTTCATCTGACGCCCGCTAAACAACACAGTTCCTGTTTCATCTGACGCCCGAGACACAACACAGTCCCTGTTTCATCTGACGCCCGCGAAACAACACAGTTCCTGTTTCATCTGACGCCCGAGACACAACACAGTTCCCGTTTCATCTGACGCCCGCGAAACAACACAGTTCCTGTTTCATCTGATGCCCGAGACATAACACAGTTCCTGTTTCATCTGATGCCCGAGACACAACACAGTTCCTGTTTCATCTGACGCCCCCGAAACAACACAGTTCCTTTTTCATCTGACGCCCGAGACACAACACAGTTCCCGTTTCATCTGACGCCCACGAAACAACACAGCTCCTGTTTCATCTGACGCCCGAGACACAATACAGTTCCTATTTCATCTGACGCCCGCGAAACAACACAGTTCCTGTTTCATCTGAAGCCCGAGACACAACACAGTTCCTGTTTCATCTGACGCCCTCGAAACAACACAGTTCCTGTTTCATCTGACGCCCGAGACACAACACAGTTCCTGTTTCATCTGACGCCCGCGAAACAACACAGTTCCTGTTTCATCTGACGCCCGAGACACAACACAGTTCCTGTTTCATCTGACGCACGCGAAACAACACAGTTCCTGTTTCATCTGATGCCCGAGACACAACACAGTTCCTGTTTCATCTGATGACCGAGACACAACACAGTTCCTTTTTCATCTGACGCCCGCGAAACAACACAGTTCCTGTTTCATCTGACGCCCGCGAAACAACACAGTTCCTGTTTCATCTGATGCCCGAGACACAACACAGTTCCTGTTTCATCTGATGCCCGAGACACAACACAGTTCCTGTTTCATCTGACGCCCGAGACACAACACAGTTCCTGTTTCATCTGACGCCCGCGAAACAACACAGTTCCTGTTTCATCTGACGCCCGAGACACAACACAGTTTCTGTTTCATTTGACGCCCGCGAAACAACACAGTTCCTGTTTCATCTGACGCCCGAGACACAACACAGTTCCTGTTTCATCTGACGCCCGCTAAACAACACAGTTCCTGTTTCATCTGATGCCCGAGACACAACACAGTTCCTGTGTCATCTGATACCCGAGACACAACACAGTTCCTGTTTCATCTGACGCCCGAGACACAACACAGTTCCTGTTTCATCTGACGCCCGCTAAACAACACAGTTCCTGTTTCATCTGACGCCCGAGACACAACACAGTTCCTGTTTCATCTGACGCCCGCTAAACAACACAGTTCCTGTTTCATCTGACGCCCGAGACACAACGCAGTTCCTGTTTCATCTGACGCCCGAGACACAACACAGTTCCTGTTTCATCTGACGCCCGCGAAACAACACAGTTCCTGTTTCATCTGACGCCCGAGACACAACACAGTTCCTGTTTCATCTGACGCCCGCGAAACAACACAGTTCCTGTTTCATCTGACGCCCGAGACACAACACAGTTCCTGTTTCATCTAACGCCCGCGAAACAACACAGTTCCTGTTTCATCTGACGCCCGAGACACAACACAGTTCCTGTTTCATCTGACGCCCGCTAAACAACACAGTTCCTGTTTCATCTGACGCACGAGACACAACACAGTTCCTGTTTCATCTGATGCCCGCGAAACAACACAGTTCCTGTTTCATCTGACGCCCGAGACACAACACAGTTCCTGTTTCATCTGACGCCCGCGAAACAACACAGTTCCTCTTTCATCTGACGCCCGCGAAACAACACAGTTCCTGTTTCATCTGACGCACGAGACACAACACAGTTCCTGTTTCATCTGACGCCCGCGAAACAACACAGTTCCTGTTTCATCTGACGCCCGAGACACAACACAGTTCCTGTTTCATCTGACGCCCGCGAAACAACACAGTTCCTGTTTCATCTGATGCCCGAGACATAACACAGTTCCTGTTTCATCTGATGCCCGAGACACAACACAGTTCCTGTTTCATCTGACGCCCCCGAAACAACACAGTTCCTTTTTCATCTGACGCCCGAGACACAACACAGTTCCCGTTTCATCTGACGCCCACGAAACAACACAGTTCCTGTTTCATCTGACGCCCGAGACACAACACAGTTCCTGTTTCATCTGACGCCCGAGACACAGCACAGTTCCTGTTTCATCTGACGCCCGCGAAACAACACAGTTCCTGTTTCATCTGACGCCCGAGACACAACACTGTTCCTTTTTCATCTGATGACCGAGACACAACACAGCTCCTTTTTCATCTGACGCCCGCGAAACAACACAGTTCCTGTTTCATCTGACGCCCGCGAAACAACACAGTTCCTGTTTCATCTGACGCCCGCGAAACAACACAGTTCCTGTTTCATCTGACGCCCGCGAAACAACACAGTTCCTGTTTCATCTGACGCCCGAGACACAACACAGTTTCTGTTTCATTTGACGCCCGCGAAACAACACAGTTCCTGTTTCATCTGACGCCCGCGAAACAACACAGTTCCTGTTTCATCTGACGCCCGAGACACAACACAGTTCCTGTTTCATCTGACGCCCGCGAAACAAAACAGTTCCTGTTTCATCTGATGCCCGAGACACAACACAGTTCCTGTTTCATCTGATGACCGAGACACAACACAGTTCCTGTTTCATCTGACGCCCGCGAAACAACACAGTTCCTGTTTCATCTGACGCCCGCGAAACAACACAGTCCCTGTTTCATCTGATGCCCGAGACACAACACAGTTCCTGTTTCATCTGATGCCCGAGACACAACACAGTTCCTGTTTCATCTGACGCCCGAGACACAACACAGTTCCTGTTTCATCTGACGCCCGAGACACAACACAGTTCCTGTTTCATCTGACGCCCGCGAAACAACACAGTTCCTGTTTCATCTGATGCCCGAGACATAACACAGTTCCTGTTTCATCTGATGCCCGAGACACAACACAGTTCCTGTTTCATCTGACGCCCCCGAAACAACACAGTTCCTTTTTCATCTGACGCCCGAGACACAACACAGTTCCCGTTTCATCTGACGCCCACGAAACAACACAGTTCCTGTTTCATCTGACGCCCGAGACACAACACAGTTCCTGTTTCATCTGACGCCCGAGACACAGCACAGTTCCTGTTTCATCTGACGCCCGCGAAACAACACAGTTCCTGTTTCATCTGACGCCCGAGACACAACACTGTTCCTTTTTCATCTGATGACCGAGACACAACACAGCTCCTTTTTCATCTGACGCCCGCGAAACAACACAGTTCCTGTTTCATCTGACGCCCGCGAAACAACACAGTTCCTGTTTCATCTGACGCCCGCGAAACAACACAGTTCCTGTTTCATCTGACGCCCGCGAAACAACACAGTTCCTGTTTCATCTGACGCCCGAGACACAACACAGTTTCTGTTTCATTTGACGCCCGCGAAACAACACAGTTCCTGTTTCATCTGACGCCCGCGAAACAACACAGTTCCTGTTTCATCTGACGCCCGAGACACAACACAGTTCCTGTTTCATCTGACGCCCGCGAAACAAAACAGTTCCTGTTTCATCTGATGCCCGAGACACAACACAGTTCCTGTTTCATCTGATGACCGAGACACAACACAGTTCCTGTTTCATCTGACGCCCGCGAAACAACACAGTTCCTGTTTCATCTGACGCCCGCGAAACAACACAGTCCCTGTTTCATCTGATGCCCGAGACACAACACAGTTCCTGTTTCATCTGATGCCCGAGACACAACACAGTTCCTGTTTCATCTGACGCCCGAGACACAACACAGTTCCTGTTTCATCTGACGCCCGCGAAACAACACCGTTCCTGTTTCATCTGACGCCCGAGACACAACACAGTTTCTGTTTCATTTGACGCCCGCGAAACAACACAGTTCCTGTTTCATCTGACGCCCGAGACACAACACAGTTCCCGTTTCATCTGACGCCCACGAAACAACACAGTTCCTGTTTCATCTGACGCCCGAGACACAACACAGTTCCTGTTTCATCTGACGCCCGAGACACAGCACAGTTCCTGTTTCATCTGACGCCCGCGAAACAACACAGTTCCTGTTTCATCTGACGCCCGAGACACAACACTGTTCCTTTTTCATCTGATGACCGAGACACAACACAGCTCCTTTTTCATCTGACGCCCGCGAAACAACACAGTTCCTGTTTCATCTGACGCCCGCGAAACAACACAGTTCCTGTTTCATCTGACGCCCGCGAAACAACACAGTTCCTGTTTCATCTGACGCCCGCGAAACAACACAGTTCCTGTTTCATCTGACGCCCGAGACACAACACAGTTTCTGTTTCATTTGACGCCCGCGAAACAACACAGTTCCTGTTTCATCTGACGCCCGCGAAACAACACAGTTCCTGTTTCATCTGACGCCCGAGACACAACACAGTTCCTGTTTCATCTGACGCCCGCGAAACAAAACAGTTCCTGTTTCATCTGATGCCCGAGACACAACACAGTTCCTGTTTCATCTGATGACCGAGACACAACACAGTTCCTGTTTCATCTGACGCCCGCGAAACAACACAGTTCCTGTTTCATCTGACGCCCGCGAAACAACACAGTCCCTGTTTCATCTGATGCCCGAGACACAACACAGTTCCTGTTTCATCTGATGCCCGAGACACAACACAGTTCCTGTTTCATCTGACGCCCGAGACACAACACAGTTCCTGTTTCATCTGACGCCCGCGAAACAACACCGTTCCTGTTTCATCTGACGCCGGAGACACAACACAGTTTCTGTTTCATTTGACGCCCGCGAAACAACACAGTTCCTGTTTCATCTGACGCCCGAGACACAACACAGTTCCTGTTTCATCTGACGCCCGCTAAACAACACAGTTCCTGTGTCATCTGATGCCCGAGACACAACACAGTTCCTGTTTCATCTGACGCCCGAGACACAACAAAGTTCCTGTTTCATCTGACGCCCGCGAAACAACACAGTTCCTGTTTCATCTGACGCCCGAGACACAACACAGTTCCTCTTTCATCTGACGCCCGCGAAACAACACAGTTCCTGTTTCATCTGACGCCCGAGACACAACACAGTTCCTGTTTCATCTGACGCCCGCGAAACAACACAGTTCCTTTTTTATCTGACGCCGGCGAAACAACACAGTTCCTGTTTCATCTGATGCCCGAGACATAACACAGTTCCTGTTTCATCTGACGCCCGAGACACAACACAGTTCCTGTTTCATCTGACGCCCCTGAAACAACACAGTTCCTGTTTCATCTGAGGCCCGAGACATAACACAGTTCCTGTTTCATCTGACGCCCGCGAAACAACACAGTTCCTGTTTCATCTGATGTCCGCGAAACAACACAGTTCCTGTTTCATCTGACGCCGGAGACACAACACAGTTCCTGTTTCATCTGACGCCCGCGAAACAACACAGTTCCTGTTTCATCTGACACCCGAGACACAACACAGTTCCTGTTTCATCTGACGCCCGCGAAACAACACAGTTCCTGTTTCATCTGACGCCCGAGACACAACACAGTTCCTGTTTCATCTGACGCCCGCGAAACAACACAGTTCCTGTTTCATCTGATGCCCGAGACATAACACAGTTCCTGTTTCATCTGATGCCCGAGACACAACACAGTTCCTGTTTCATCTGACGCCCGCGAAACAACACAGTTCCTTTTTCATCTGACGCCCGAGACACAACACAGTTCCTGTTTCAGCTGACGCCCGAGACACAACAGAGTTCCTGTTTCATCTGACGCCCGAGACGCAACACAGTTCCTGTTTCATCTGACGCCCAAAACGCAACACAGTTCCTTTTTCATCTTACGCCCGAGACACAACAGAGTTCCTGTTTCATCTGACGCCCGAGACACAACAGAGTTCCTGTTTCATCTGACGCCCGAAACACAACACAGTTCCTGTTTCATCTGATGACCGAGACACAACACAGTTCCTGTTTCATCTGACGCCCGAGACACAACACAGTTCCTGTTTCATCTGATGCCCGAGACACAACACAGTTCCTGTTTCATCTGGCGCCCGAGACACAAAACAGTTCCTGTTTCATCTGACGCCCGTGAAACAACACAGTTCCTGTTTCATCTGACGCCCGAGACACAACACAGTTCCTGTTTCATTTGATGCCCGCGAAACAACACAGTTCCTGTTTCATCTGATGCCCGAGACACAACACAGTTCCTGTTTCATCTGATGCCCGAGACACAACACAGAAACGTTCAGCACGTTTCTTTCAGATGGCAGACATATGAAAGGTGCAGCGTGGACAGACTGTCCCCAGTGAGCTGTGTTTAATCTGGTGGCGGCAGAAAACCGTCAGATAAACCCACACAAAGAGACCTCAAAGTCCTGGAGGTCAAAAACCTGTTTTACATCTCAACCTGCTGTTCCCCGATGCTGCCAACGTGAAGTCACGGCAGCCAGCTGGGTTTGATTCCCGTGGAATAATAAATGTCCAGTAACGTGTTTATCCAGCGAAGAAGAAGAAAGCCACGGTAATCGATCCTCTCGGGTACTCATTGGAGATTATTGATCGTGTTTCATTGATCCTGGAGGTCATCTGGTTTCACATGGAGCATGTCATGTTGCAGGAGGCGTGGGCCTCGACTGAGCTGCTCACCGTTGTGTAATAACCAATCAGAACACAGGAAGGTGTGACACGTGACTCAGCATGCAGGCCATTCAGATCAACCAGCTGGTTAGAGCGCGGCTCTGCTGGTTGTGATTAGTTTGTTTTGTGTTTTCGTTTATTCCGCCGGACGGCTGCATGGACTGTAAACCAGCACGCGGTGCTCAGGGCCTTCATCTAGGTTCATACATGACAGTTCACGAGGTTCATGGTCTGTTTAATTACCTCTCATTCAGATGTCAAACACATCCTGTCCAGGGTTAAATTTCCAGGGTTAAATGTCCAGGGTTAATGGGCACTTCAGGTTGCCGGCATGAGACCAGTTCAGTTTGTGTTTCATGTTATACATCTGTCCCTGCTCCCAGCTACTGTTATGACCATGTCCAACAATCACAAATCTGTCCCTGCTCCCAGCTACTGTTATGACCATGTCCAACAATGACAAATCTGTCCCTGTTCCCAGCTACTGTCATGACCATGTCCAACAATCACAAATCTGTACCTGTTCCCCGCTACTGTTATGACCATGTCCAACAATCACAAATCTGTCCCTGCTCCCAGCTACTGTTATGACAATGTCCAACAATCACAAATCTGTCCCTGCTCCCAGCTACTGTTATGACCATGTCCAACAATCACAAATCTGTCGCTGCTCCCAGCTACTGTTATGACCATGTCCAGCACCCACGCCTGGCTGGCGGCAGAGGGAGCTGCAACTTGAACACAGCTTCCCGGTATAGCTGGGCAGGGACACAATACAACGTGACAACTGGTAAGGGACTTTACGTAACATCAACTTCACAATGTTTCTGTTTTGTGCTACAGCCATCCTCCATCTATGCTGCAGTAGTACTACGTCGGTAGTCATGGTAACAGTAGTAGTAAAAGTGAGTCATGCATGCCCATGTGGGAGGAGTTACACACGAGAGGCGGGGTCTGTCCGTCCCCCAGAGAAAAGAGAGAACCCTAAAGCCAGATGTGACCTGAGACACACACAGACAGTCTTCTGTGAGCTGGAGTCCTGTCCTTGCCGCTGCAGACCACGGAGGGTAAGTCACTGCTTTCCTTCACTCCTCCAACCCTTTTCCCTTCACTCCTCCAACCCTTTCCCTTCACTCCTCCACCCCTTTCCCTTCACTCCTCCAACCCTTTCCCTTCACTCCTCCAACCCCTTTCCCTTCACTCCTCCAACCCTTTCCCTTCACTCCTCCAACCCTTTTCCCTTCACTCCTCCAACCATTTTCCCTTCACTCCTCCAACCCTTTTCCCTTAACTCCTCCAACCCTTTCCCTTCACTCCTCCAACCCTTTTCCCTTCACTCCCGTTACGTTGCCTCGTCAGGGGCTCACCCCGCTGCAGCGCTGTAAGGCCGCCTCCCGTATCTGGACTTAACGCACGCTGGGCTCAGGGTTCCGCAGCTCCCTTTACTTCCACACATCACACAAGTTCCGTCACGAGGAACGGCAACGTCATGGCAACGGTGCTGATGAACAACCGCAGCAACGCAGTGAGTTGTCTCTCTGCCGTTCTCACTGGTCGTCATGGCAGCACTGATGCACTAGAGCCCGCTGCTTTGACAGCCTCCACTTTTAAACGGGGGGGGGGCATCCCATGATAAGCGTCAGAGGTGAAGAGGCAGTGATGAAGGTGTTTCTCTCCATACAGAACAAACTGATACGGGACGCTTCCGGTTTAAACCCGGGACAGCAGGGCTTCAGTGGTTTGACGTGAAAGTGAGTCTTCATCTTTTCTTTTTGTCATCTGTCAGAGGAAGGTGTGTGTTGCTGCAGAACCCGTCCTGCAGCAGCACACACCTTCAGTCCAACAGAACCCGTCCTGCAGCAGCACATCTTCAATCCAACAGAACCCGTCCTGCAGCAACACACACCTTCAGTCCAACAGAACCCGTCCTGCAGCAGCACACATCTTCAATCCAACAGAACACGTCCTGCAGCAACACACACCTTCAGTCCATCAGAACCCGTCCTGCAGCAACACACACCTTCAGTCCAACAGAACACGTCCTGCAGCAACACACACCTTCAGTCCATCAGAACCCGTCCTGCAGCAACACACACCTTCAATCCAACAGAACCCGTCCTGCAGCAACACACACCTTCAGTCCATCAGAACCCGTCCTGCAGCAACACACACCTTCAATCCAACAGAACCCATCCTGCAGCAACACACACCTTCAGTCCAACAGAACCCATCCTGCAGCAGCACACACCTTCAGTCCAACAGAACACGTCCTGCAGCAACACACACCTTCAGTCCAACAGAACCCGTCTTGCAGCAGCACACACCTTCAGTCCAACAGAACCCGTCCTGCAGCAACACACCTTCAATCCAACAGAACCCGTCCTGCAGCAACACACACCTTCAATCCAACAGAACCCGTCCTGCAGCAACACACACCTTCACTCCAACAGAACCCATCCTGCAGCAACACACACCTTCACTCCAACAGAACCCGTCCTGCAGCAACACACACATTTAATCCAACGCACCGCATTAAACAGTAACTACGCTCGAGGCGATCAGTTTACTGACATCCACAAGTTAAAAACTATGTGCAGGTTGACAACATGGCAGACTGGCCTTGGTACTGTGGGACGTTAGCATAGCTGTGTAAACATAGCGGAAGCTAATAACGTTAACAACGGATGTTTTGGACGTAATCATAATAATAATACATTTCAGAGCTCTCAAGGACACCTTACAGAAGACAGTAAAAATCAAGGAGCACTGACAGTGCTATTGACAGTGTTAATGCCTGCACTGTCTGTCCGTCCGTCTGTCTGTCCGTCTGTCTGTCTGTCTGTCTGCCTGTCTGTCTGTCCGTCTGTCCGTCTGTCTGTCCGTCTGTCTGTCTGTCCGTCTGTCTGTCTCTCTGTGTCTCTGTCCGTCTGTCTCTCTCTCCGTCTGTCTGTCTGTCTGTCTGTCTGTCTGTCCGTCCGTCCGTCCGTCCGTCCGTCCGTCCGTCCGTCCGTCTGTCTCTCTGTCTGTCTGTCTGTCTGTCTGTCTGTCTGTCCGTCTGTCCGTCTGTCTGTCTGTAATTGCTAATAAAGCAAACAGTCCATTATTAATGTTATCAGCAGCTGCGTTTATCCTGCCATGCTTACGTCACAGAGTACCAAGATCAGCCTGCCATGTTTTTTTTGGGGGGGTTTCCCCTTTTCCCACCCAATTGTACCCAGCTAATTACCCCACTCTCCCGAGCCGTCCCAGTCTCTGCTCCCCCCCCCCCCTCTGCTGATCCGGGGAGGGCTGCAGACTACCACATGCCTCCTCCCATGCATGTGGAGTCACCAGCCACTTCTTTTCACCTGACAGTGAGGAGTTTCACAGGGGAACGTCACGTCTTTTCACCTGACAGTGAGGAGTTTCACCAGGGGAACGTCGCGTCTTTTCACCTGACAGTGAGGAGTTTCACCAGGGGAACGTCGCGTCTTTTCACCTGACAGTGAGGAGTTTCACCAGCGGAACGTCGCGTCTTTTCACCTGACAGTGAGGAGTTTCACCAGGGGAACGTCGCGTCTTTTCACCTGACAGTGAGGAGTTTCACCAGGGGAACGTCGCATCTTTTCACCTGACAGTGAGGAGTTTCACAGGGGAACGTCGCGTCTTTTCACCTGACAGTGAGGAGTTTCACCAGGGGAACGTCGCATCTTTTCACCTGACAGTGAGGAGTTTCACCAGGGGAACGTCGCGTCTTTTCACCTGACAGTGAGGAGTTTCACCAGCGGAACGTCGCGTCTTTTCACCTGACAGTGAGGAGTTTCACCAGGGGAACGTCGCGTCTTTTCACCTGACAGTGAGGAGTTTCACCAGGGGAACGTCGCGTCTTTTCACCTGACAGTGAGGAGTTTCACCAGCGGAACGTCTTGTCTTTTCACCTGACAGTGAGGAGTTTCACCAGGGGGACGTCGCGTATTTTCACCTGACAGTGAGGAGTTTCACCAGCGGAACGTCGCGTATTTTCACCGACAGTGAAGAGTTTAACCAGCGGAACGTCGCGTCTTTTCACCTGACAGTGAGGAGTTTCACCAGGGGAACGTCGCGTCTTTTCACCTGACAGTGAGGAGTTTCACCAGGAGAACGTCGCGTCTTTTCACCTGACAGTGAGGAGTTTCACCAGGGGTACGTCGTTTCTTTTCACCTGACAGTAAGGAGTTTCACCAGCGGAACGTAGCTTATTTTCACCTGACAGAAAAATTACGTTTTTTTTCACAACCTGGGTGTTATTGTCATAGTTCCATCAGTCACATCAGTTACATCATCATTTTGCTCACGAGCTTCATCCAGTAGATGTTGGACAGGGAGCACGGCTGGACTCAGCTCTACAGCGGTGTCTTATGGGACAATTGAACAAGAGTGTTTAAACAACAGCGCCTCCTAGTGTGTCAGTCAGACTGTGTCCATAACTGTCCATCATCTATGACTTCTCTATGGTGCTGGCCAGCTAGTTTATGGTTATTACTACTACCTACGAAAAGTACAGGCTGTTACTTCCTGCAGGCTGAACCCGGAAGTAGATCAGCAACGTCATCCATCTTTGATCATATTGGACATCTAAAACCATCACTTTTAACTTTCACTTCCACATACCTGGTTTAGATAACTGGGTTAAATTGGACTTGTTGAAACATGTCTGACGCGCCTGTTCAGGTGTCCCATAAGACACCGCTGTCGAGCTGAGTCCAGCGGTGGTCCCTGTTCAGGTGTCCCATAAGACACCGCTGTCGAGCTGAGTCCAGCGGTGGTCCCTGTCCAACATCTACTGGATGAAGCTCGTGAGTAAAACAACATCATAAGTGATATGTATGAGGAATCTACTACTACTACTGCTACTACTACTACTGCTACTGCTACTGCTACTACTACTACTACTACTACTGCTACTACTACTACTGCTACTGCTGCTGCTACTTTAGGCTGCTCCCGCTAGGGGTCGTCAAAGTGATGTGAAAATAAGATCCAGTTTGCAGAAAAACTGAGGGATGCTGTAGCATCATGGTCATGTAGTGTGCCTGTATGGGGCCAGGGAGGTGGTGTATGGAGCTAGGGAGGTGGTGCATGGAGCCAGAGAGGTGGTGTATGGAGCCAGGGAGGTGGTGTATGGAGCTAGGGAGGTGGTGCATGGAGCCAGGGAGGTGGTGTATGGAGCCAGGGAGTGAGGAGGTGTATGGAGCCAGGGAGGTGGTGTATGGAGCCAGGGAGGTGGTGCATGGAGCCAGGGAGGTGGTGCATGGAGCCAGGGAGGTGGTGAGGTGTCAGTAAGGTGAAGGAGTAAAGATGCGGGTTTCGTCTCCTGATTCTGGTTCCGAGGGTGGTCATGGAAATGCTGGACTCATACGGGATTCGTGGGGTTTATGAACAGACACACACAGTTCACTCTCAACAAACTGCACTTGTTTACCAGCAACCCTCTGTGTGTGTGTGTGTGTGTGTGTGTGTGTGTGTGTGTGTGTGTGTGTGTGTGTGTGTGTGTGTGTGTGTGTGTGTGTGTGTGTGTGTGTGTGTGTGTAAGAGAGAGACACAAAGACAGAGAGAGAGCGAGAGAGCGACAGAGATGGGGGGGGGGCAGAGACAGAGAGAGAGAGAAAGAGCAACAGAGATGGGGGAGACAGAGAGAGAGAGAGAATTGAATTTTAAACCAAGTCTTTATTTAACAGAAAGTTTTAGACAAAAAGCAGACTTGAAATCCCTCCAAACATAAACAATACTTGTCGAGGTATAAACAATCAATAAGCATTTTTTACAAGCCTAAAAAAACAATCATTCACCGACAACTCAAAAAATAAAAAACAGGTAAGACCTCTTCTATCCAAGTTCTTTAGAAAAGACCAGCTCATCTTTTATGGTGGAACACAGCAGCCCTTTATAACACCACAAGGTTGTGAATGTGACCAGGTCTTTCATTGCCTTGTAGTAATTGAAGTCTACTTTTATCCTGGCCTTGACCATCCTGCAGAACAACAGTTCAACATGACATTCTATACATTCTTTAATTCTCTTTTTACGGCTCACATAGATAGCCATCTTTGCCTGCCCTGAAATAAAATTTAAGAGTTGACATTTAAATTTTACACGTTGACTGTATTTGAAACCAAAAATGAAATTCTGTTTGCAGAAACTTTCCCCAGATGATCTAAATAAGCGGTCTAGTAGCAGGAACAGGGGTGTAAGCCTCACACATTCTGAAAAGCAATGAAACACTGTTTCTCTCTGGGCACAATAGGGACAGTTGTCATTCACATTAGGGTCTAGCACAGAAACAAAAGCATTGACCGCCACTATGCCATGCAAGACCCTCCACTGCAGATCACCAGCTTTTTTAATTAACGGTGGTTTGTATAAGCCCCTCCAGACTGGCTTCACATTCTCCCCCAAGCCCAGCTGGGCCCTCCAGGGTGTACCAGTCCGACCACTCAGTTTATCTATATTCAAGACTTTTACAAGCATATTATACATGGTCTTACCTTTAAGTACATTCAGCCTTTCATTAAGAGCATTTCCCAAATCCAAAAGTGGCCCCATACAAATTTTCAGATCAGGAACAACCTTTAAAACAGGAAATGGATCCTCACAATTGGGATGAGTAGAACCACTGCAGTATGATGTCAAAAGCCCCCGTTCTACTGCTGTGAGCTGACCGTTCCACTTAAGTAGTACCCGACTAAGGAGGCGCGTAGATTTCACTCCAAGGTGAGATGCTAGAGTGGCAGCGTTGTCAAGATTGGGCCCAGCCAGCTCCACCACCTGACCCAATGTGACGACCTTTGCCTGGCAGAACAGCTTTGATACCGTGGGTCCAAAGTCGCAGAACGTGTCCATACGCCCACCATACACCACAGGCTCTTTTAGAAGCCAGCTCAGAGAGTCAGAACAGCCCATTCTCTCCTTCTTAAACATAATCCACACTCTCATGAGCCCACGATAAAATCCAGGCAATCCGTTGAGGTCTGAGTTCTTAATAGCCATTAGGAACAAGGGCAGGTCTATTCCGAGTCCACAACACCGTCGAAGTATTGCACAGGCTGCTGGTCGCCACACTAGATCTCTAGGCCCAGTGAGCAATCTTTGAATGAACTGGAGGCGGAAGGCTGCACCCCTGCTGGCCAGATGGACTAGCCCTTGACCCCCCTCATCTTTAGGAAGGTACAGCACACTCTGAGGAATCCAGTGCAGGTTGTCCCAGAAAAAGTTCAC